>NW_028246418.1:0-28161 GCF_964263255.1 Lissotriton vulgaris | reverse complement strand
ACTAAACTACACTTGACCTGCTCAAAAAATGCAGTGATGTCGGGGGTTCTTCCTTTTCGCCTGCTAATCTGTTGGTCCTGAATGATTTCAATAAACACTTCGATGATGTTACCTGCCAGGTTGCAAATACACTAATGAGGGACCTAAAGAGCCTAAAGCTTCACCAGTTAGTATCTACGCCCACTCACAGATTGGGTCATATTCTCGACCCCCTGTTTATTAACATGGTGAATGTTGGAATTTGTATGCATCTCCACTGGTATGGTCAGACCATTTAGCTATCCCCATTAACCATACCTGTGACTGGACATCTGTGATCTCAACTCCGGCGCACTTTTGGGCCCAGAAACGGTCTACAGTGGCAACTGAGAGGCTCAGTTACGCTTTGGGAAATTTTAATCTGTATTTGGATCATAATGTAAACTAAGCCATTACTGGTTATCTGGCTAAAAGACGCCCAAGACCAAATTGCTCCACTGGTCAAAAAAGCTGCATGGAGACCAAAGTCCTCAGCTGAGTCGTTTAATGATGAACTTTTGGTTGCTAAAAAGAAATGCAAGAGGATTGAGCCCCTCTGGTGAAACAACTATAACTCTTGCTGTAAAATGAACTAAAAGATCACACTCAAAGCATACCGTCGGCTTATCTCTCGGTCTAGTCATCTATCTGCACCACACAGAATAAGGTGAACGGACTACTACTGAAACAGAGAATCACCTTTGAGGCTCTCTGTTTTTGCTACAAAGCACTCTCCTGTCAACCCCTGCTTAGCTGCAGGATATGGTTACTCCCTACACTACCAGCAGAGCTCTGAGATCGGCCGTGGCCAATCTGCCATCCGTTCCCAGAGTCAGGAAGGCAAGAAGGGGTGGTTGCGCCTGCAGTTACTTGGCTCGCAAAATTTGGAAAACATTACCGCTGTATCTTCAGCTGGCTCCCACCAAATTGACATTCAGAAAAAAACTGAAAATTTGGATCTTTGGTGTCAGTTAGGCTTTTTTTGTTGGGCTCTACTTTTTTTCGCACTGTGCTTCCTAGACCTATGACATTTCAAGTGAAGTAACCCTACGCTTTATAACTGCCATTCTTCCTATTCTTATTATATCTATTATTGTGAGCCTTTCCAGAATATTGTTTGAATACATAAATTATCATTAATTGTTTGTTTATTTTTTACTTTTAACTGTTTTTCTTGATTGATTTGTTTTATAGTATATCAATTTGGTAATTGTTTTAATGTTTTGTAAGTGCTTTGTTAATATTTCTAGGATGTGTGTGTGTATATATAATATTCACTGAAAAAACCATAGGTTATAGACCATATATAGTTAGGGATTAGCATTTACAAAACCTTGAAAATTCACTGAAAAAACCATAGGTTATAGACCATATATAGTTAGGGATTCGCATTTACAAAACCTTAATTTACTCGCACAAAACCATAGAAATTCGCATATATAGTTAGTTGGAATAACTATATATCGCGCACCCGCAGTCCACTGCTGATGATGTCACATATTACATCATTCATAATTGCAGTAGTTATAAAAGTCCTTCCTGATATTGACAACTGTGAAGCCACAAAATTATTAATTAAAGTTGTCAATTTAGCAGTGGAACTAATAAAAGTTAAATCTGATAGACATGTAACGTAAAGAGTACTAAACACTTACCTTATAATTGTCATTAACGTAGTCAATTATCATTTTTATACTTTTAATCTGTGTAAGAAAGAACAAAAACATGTAAATTAATACAAGGTAGTAAAAAAAGAGTGAGCATGAGACAAAATGAATACATATAATAAATCACAATTCAAAGTACAAAATTAATTAAACATATTTAATGGTTTATTTTTGCTGTTATCAGAAAATATCAAATTTCACTGAAAACAGTGAGTTGAAGGTATTCATCATATAACAGCGGGGAAAAAAAAACACAATCAAAATGATTGTGTTTAAAAAACCCAAATAATATAACTAAGCAGAAATCAGAACTCCTCAAAAGTAACTTACTTTCTATGACGTCAAAGGATGTCCTATGAACAGCTTATACTCTGTTGTGCTGTTACTATTTTCTGCCCGCCACTTTCTGAAAGATAAACTCCATTGTTTTAAGAAAACTGAGACATACAAAGCAATTTAAAACAGCACACTAAATTACAGCAACACCTAGAATCATTATAGTCCAATTACCTACCCTAAATTCTCACTTCAGTAATCAAGTCAAAAGGCAACATTGCTTCGTACTCAATTAGTAATGTTTGCTGAAAGACTAGCCTTTTTTATATTTCAAATAAGCTGTGTAATATCCAGATGTTGTCAAAGGACCAACATAATATATAATAGCTGCAGTTGCAAATGTTCTTCCTGAAATCGATGACTGTGTAGCCCAAACATTTTTAATTAGACTTAACAACTTTTTTTCATCCAGTTTATGTAGTTCAAATTGTAAAATGACATTTCACCCATAAGTTTCCATAAAAAATATGGACAGCATTGCAGACTTACATTTCCTCTACTCCTTATTTTGATCTGCTGCTTGACTTAGCTTATAAAAACAAACAGTTTTCGCTCTGTACTACAATTATCCACAAGGCGATATAGAGTAGGAGCCATTAGAACCTCTGGAAATTCCTCTAAACAAATCCCAAGATTCCTTTCCTAAAATTTTGGTTGTAAGAACACCAGGTAAGAATTTTGAAGGTGGAAAGGCAATCTTTTTTTGAAAGTTAAAACAGAATCATTGCAGAATGACCAGCCGTTTCCAGATTTTAAATAAGCTGTATAATGTCCTGAATTAGTTGAAGGACCGTTATGATATATAATTGCAGTAGTTATAAAAGTCCTTCCTGATATTGACAACTGCGAAGCCACAAAATTATTAATTAAAGTTGTCAATTTAGTTCCATCAGGCCTACATCATTGGAACATTAAAATGACATACTGGCCATAACTTCGTAAAATTAACGTGGACAGCATTGCAGACTTACATTGGCTACACTCCATGTTTTGATCGGCTGCCTTTACTAGCTTATTGAAGGATACTGATTTACTGTCAGGCAAAGTTAAATATATAAATCTTTCTGAGTCTACACTAGTAGTACTTGATAGCCTACAGTTCTCGCAGTCATGCTGCCATAGATAAGAAAGGCCAAACAGATAATCTACATCTACACCCTCATCTTGCAATACATCAAGCATATACATTAAAAACTCCTGACAATCCTGCTGAATATTTTCAGAGAATTCTGTTTGACCTGAACATTCGTCTAACAGAAAACGAATTTCAGACACACTTTCTACTCTCGTTCTATCAGCACTACATTTCTCTAACACAGAATTCAACAAACAGCATAAACTTTGTTCCGAATTGATCACAATCTGTTCTTTTAAAGTCTCTAGTGAAAAGAGAACATTAACAACTACATTAGCATAGCAGTTGACACCAGAACTATTTTCAAATTGAAAACCAACAACATTTTCAACAGAATTCATTTTATTCCTGCTTACAATTTTTGGATCATCGACTTTTGGTGTTTTTGCTTCAACCTCCCTACTATTACTGATATTTCTTCGTTTCCGGCCTACCACACGTTTCTCAAACAAAGGATATTGAGGCAAATGTGGCGCATACTCTCTTCTTAACCTATTGTATTCCTTAACACAATCTAGATCCGCACAAATGTTTGTGACATCACAGTCAATCAAGTACATTCCCAATAAAGTTCTGACTCGTGACAATGCTACATAAGCCATACCCTCTTTGAATACAGAACTGCCAATATTCGCTAAAGCAGTGTCTACACTTAAACCTTGCAATTTATGAATTTACCAAAATGTACCATAAACCCAAAAGCTCTTCTCAGAGCTACCCTACATCTGATCACTCACAATTATTATTTTTCTCTAACTTTTTTCTCTAATTTTCAACAAACTACGCTCCCCGGAGCGCTACCCGGTACGCGAACTGGAAGCTAACCGCGCAAAATTTAAAAAAAAAATGTTTTTTTCCCGCACATATGGTCCTCCTCAGCCACCCTCAGAAAACCTAGGGGGTCAAGATACATCTACCGTGCCCCCTTCTACCCATTCTGAACATTATTTGCCCTCCATCTTGTATCTTGTTAATAACATTTTTTATTATATTTTACCACAGATTCAACTGCAGATTATTTAGAAATTAGACAATGCCGTCTAAGGATAGAATCCGAAAGGCTACGAAACGTCAAAGACAGCAGATTACTAAATGCTTGCAGCAGTCCTCTACATTAAAATCACCTCAACGCACGAAGAAAGCTCCGGGTAAGAGAACGAAATCATTCCTTAGAAACATTTGTAGAAACAAAAGTATAACTACAGAACAAGTTTTAGTCCAGAAAAAGAGAGCCAATTTAAATGGAAAGGAAAGGCCCATCAAAAAAGTTTCTGCTAGAGCAGGAGATAACTCTGTGCATGGCAGTAGAAGGGAAAATATATTCAGGGGCATTCGTAGGCGAATGTTCCACAACAGGGTAATTGTCAATTTGCTAAAACAATTTAAGAAAGGTCAACAGAAAGTGGCATTTTATAAGAAGAAGAAAAATGTAGAGAAAATTATTGATCATGCTTTCGAAAATAAGCGAAAGTTATTTATTTTGGTAATCAATAGAATTAGGAAACTAAACAAGGTAATTTCTGATTTCAAATCAAATAGTAGATGGAAGAGAGTAGTAAATCGTACTAACTTTTGTGAAGTTTTTTCCGGAGAATGGATGCATAGTTCAAGTTGTGAGGCATTTTTTAATGAGGAGAGTTATTTTCAGGATAATGATTTGGTGTTTGCAATTGACACCAGTGGTCGAGCTTATGAAGTGAAGGATGGTTGTCCAATTGAAAAAGAAAAACTTGTGACAACAGAGACAGACGAGGTGTTAGGTAATGAGGTTTTAGGAAAACGTCTAAGGGACCTGTGTACATTTAGAAGTTTAGTTCTATTTGCAGTGTGTGACAGGATTCCATCAATTTGCTTTGTGATTTTGTACGGACATTTAATAAGAAAAGTTTGAAGCAGAAAATGAAGTTGTTGCAAGAATTAGATCCTTGCAGAGTGAGACAAATGACAGGTTTGCGTGGTCATTCACTGGCTTGTCTTTCCAGGAGAGTATGCCAGAGTGTTTTTCATCATTTCAGGATGCTAGCAGTGCATCATAATAAAGTGAGGAAATTAGTGAGAATGTTGTATCATGCTAAGAGTCCAGCAATTATGCTTAAACAATTATGTGCTGCTCTTTTGCATGGTTCTGAAATAAATGTCAAGAATATTTGTGAAGAAATTGAGTTTTGTTACTTTGGAAGTAAAGATGAGAATGTTCAAATTGACCCAGAAGTAGAGGGTAATGTTGAAGATAATGTACAGGTTTCTAGTACAGATAAATTTCAGAAGGAAATTGCCACGTTTCAGATGAAATCAAGTGAGAGGCCTAATTTCACTTGTGTGTGTTGTCGACACACTTATTACAAGAATCAGATTAAGTTAGTGGATTTATATGCAAAAAGTGAAAGGGAAAATAATAGTGAATGGAAGGATTTTGCCACATACTTGATGGTAGAAAATTATTTTGATTTGGGATCGGATCAACGTGTGTGTACTTATTGTTGTAACAAATTAAACCAAAACCAGATGTCTGCTAGGGCGGTTCATAATAATCTGGAATTGGTTGAGATTCCTTCTGAATTGAAGGATTTAAATACTTATGAATCTATTTTGATTCAAAGTATCCATCCCTTTCAGGCTATTGTAAGAATGGAGCCAAAGACAGGGAAGTTGCCTCCATCAGATTTACAGAGAGGATTAAAGGGAAGAGTTGTTTATTTGCCTCTAGATTTGAACAAAAACATTAACACAATTGGAGTAGAAAAAGTGGAAGAGGAACCTCTGGTTATCTTGGTTAATGGGGTTCCGACAAAGAATAAGAAAATATGGCAAGATTTAGTGGATGTTAGGAAAGTCAAAAAGGCAACATTGTATTTGAAGAAAAATAATAAGTACTATAAGAATGCATATGTTGCAGAAGAGGAAGTAAGTGATGAAGAGGATAGCGATTTGTGTGCTGGCTAAATTGAGAAAGTAGAGGCCTCTAAAAGTGAAGAAATATATGAACATTATAGTGTTCATCCTTTGCATTCCAAGGAAGTCATGGGGAATGCTATTGAGTTGTTTCAAATGAAACAAGCCAAAGGGAGTCCCATTAGTGTTTGGGAGGAAAGTTTGGAAGCTCGGTGTTTCCCACAGCTATTTCCAACAGGTCAAGGAGGAAGATATGATGAGCGACCTCATCAAATTCCTGCGTCTGAATACCGGACTTTACGATTGTATGCAGAAGATCCTAGGTTTCGTCAATGCATTCCCTATTTGTTTCATCTCCTGTTTGAAAGCGATCTGTCTGGACTGTCATATGCAGTGAACCACATTTTAAAAAGTGGTATACAGATGCGAAACATCTCGGCAAGTGACTTTATGCATAAAGTCAATGTCCAAGACAGTATTTTGGATTCTCACCTAATTAATCTCATGGCGTGTCAGCGTGGTACTAATGAGTACTGGTACCGTCGTCATGGTGATTTAAAATGTATGCTGAGGAACTTAGGAACTCCAACATGGTTCCTCACTCTGAGCTGTGCCGAGTATGGCTGGGAAGACTTACTTGAATTTCTACGAGAGGCAAATGGAAATATTGAAAACATTGAATTCAAGACACCTGGAGAACTGTGTTCTTTGGATCCAGTGAATGTATGCAGGTACTTCAATCATAGATTTGAAGCTATGATGTCTTTCATCACAAATAAGAAGAATCCACCTCTTGGAGAGGTGTTGGATTTCTTCTGGAGAAAGGAGTACCAAGCAAGAGGTGGTCCTCATATACATATGCTGCTGTGGATCAAGGATGCACCTAAATTTGGAACAGATCCGGATGACTTAGTGATGAATTTCATAGAACAGTATTCTACGTGTGCTGTTCCAAATGCAACGGAGAAGAAAAGCCTAAGAGAACAAGTTCTACGTTTCCAAAGCCATCGTTGTGGAAAGTACTGTCGTCGTAAATTCAGAAACAAGGACAAGTTCTACACTAAATGTCGTTTCAACTTTCCACGACCGGTGATTTCTAAAGGAAGAGTGAACAGTTTGATGTCTTCTCTGCGACATAATGTGACGAGGAAATCACCCAAAAATACATACAATTTGAAAAGGAACAAAGAGTCCAAGTACATCAACAACTACAACCCAGTGATTTTGTCCATGTGGAATGCTAACATGGATATACAGTTTGTGGCTGACAACTGTATGGCTGTGGCTCGGTATGTGACATCTTACATCACCAAAAAAGAAAAGACAGAATTGAAGGATATGTGGGAGGACATTTCCCATGAAAAGAGCCTCAGCAAGAAGTTGTACAGTTTCAGTCTGAAGATGTTGTCGCATCGAGAAATCGGAGCTTACGAATGTTCTGACCGGTTGTCTTCAGCAAGTCTCTATGCCAAATCCAGGAGTATCGTTTGGGCGAGTCTTGGTCTTGCTGCAACGCGAAATCGAGTTCTAAAACCTGTCCGGGAAATTGAGTATTTGGCGGAAAAGGAACCAAACAGTACCGACATTTTGAAGACCAACATGTTGGAACATATTATCCAAATCGAAGCAGTCACCTTGAGAATGTTTGTCTATATGAGGTTCTACAAAATTATATATTCAAGAGGAACATCAAAGAAGATATTGAGAAAGGAGTGTATGCTGTAATTGGAAGTGAGGGATGTCTGGTCAAGCAAAGAAAATGCCAATTAGTAAACCATCGAAAATTGAGTGGCGAATCTCCAGAAAAAAAGGAGTTTTTCTATTTAGCACTTTTGCAACTTTTCAAGCCTTGGCGTGCAGAAGAGGAACTGCTTGGAGATTTCCTCTGTTACGAAGACTCTTTTACTGCTGCTAAGGAGACCATAGAATGTCCTGCTTTTCCCAAATATCAAGAAATGTTGACTTTGGAAATTGAGCAGGAAGCAACGATTGCAGCCGAGATTGCCAGAGACAGTTCTCGGGACAGTCAGAGTTCTGTTTCATTGAGTCAGGATCCACTAGGAGGACCTATTATCGAAAATGAAGCTGCCACTGCTATGAATGAAGTGGAAAGAGCCATGGCACATGCTCAGGAGGATGCGGTTAACTTAGAAGACTTGGAAAAACAACTCAACGTTGAGCAGAGGAAAATATATGATGAAGTTACCAAGCAAATTGATCATGGATTAAGTCATGAGAAGAAAGAGTGCTCATGTACGTCGTTGAAGCCTGTCCGACTGTACGTGAGTGGAGAAGCGGGAACTGGAAAAAGTTTCCTTATTAAAGCAATTTCTTGTTATTTGCAGGAAAGGACTGAGTCATCGCTGTCTTGTGTTGTTACCGCTCCTACTGGACTGGCAGCACATAACATTAAAGGTATTACTTTGCATCGTCTACTGATGCTGCCAGTGGAGCATGACAACAAATTACAATACCACAAGTTATCTGGGGATGCTTGTTGTGAAGTTTCAAGAGTCTTGAGGAAAATGAAACTTCTTATCATTGACGAAGTCAGCATGGTTTCCAATGTCATGGTTGCCTTTGTGCATTTGAGAATGCAAGAAGTTCTTAAAACTGAGTATGATGTGTTATTTGGTGGCAAACACATCATTGTTTTCGGAGATCTTCTGCAGCTGACACCAGTAAAAGGACAACCTGTGTTCAAAATACTCACGCATGAAGATACCAGGAAGTGCCTAGGGAGCATTGGCAACGTCAATATATGGTTAAACTTCAATTATGCTGAACTGCATGAAAATATGCGTCAGGCCAAGGATGAAGATTACAAGAATATTCTACAAGATATTAGAATTGGAAAAGTGACCGAGCATGGGAAAGAAGCTTTAAATGCACGATTACTGTCAAATTTATATCCAGAACAAGACGTTGTGCCTGAGAATATTTTTCAGAAAATTACTGAGAAGAAATCCGGAATATGTTTGATGCCAACTCTTGCAGAATGTGCCATCTTCAACAACAAAATGTTGAATTTAGAAAAGCAAGAGATTGTGAAACTTGAAGCTATTGACAGAATAGAGCATATGGGATCAACAATTATTTTGTCTGAGAATTTGAAATCAAAATTGGATTCATTAGAGAAGACTATATCTAAAACAGCGGGTTTTGAAAAGACTTTGAATGTGTGTTTAAATTGCCGAATCATTTTGAGAAGGAATTTACATGTTGAAAGAGGTCTGGTAAATGGATCAATGGGTAATGTTGTTGATTTTGAGAAATACAGAAGTAGAGATGGTATTGAATTTTTAAAAATTAAATTTGATGGCATTGAGGAAGTACAGCTAATTGGTCGTTGTTCTGCTAGGTTTTTGCTTGTTAAAGACTTATATGTTCGCCGTAAACAGTTTCCTGTTTGCTTGGCATATGCGGTGACAATCCATAAATCGCAAGGTTTAAGTGTAGATAGTGCATTGGTGAATATTGGCAGTTCTGTGTTCAAAGAGGGTATGGCATATGTGGCATTGTCACGAGTTAGAACTTTATCGGGATTGTACTTGATTGATTGTGATGTCACAAACATTTGTGCGGATCTAGATTGTGTTAAGGAATACAATAGGTTAAGAAGAGAGTATGCGCCACATTTGCCTCAATATCCTTTGTTTGAGAAACGTATGGTAGGCCGTAAACGAAGAAATATCACTAATAGTAGGGAGGTTGTAGCAAAAAGCCGAAAAGTCGATGAACCGAAAATTGTAAGCAGAAAGAAAACGGATTCTGTTGAAGATGTTGTCGGTTTTCAATTTGAAAACAGTTCTGGTGTCAACTGCTATGCAAATGTAGTGGTTAATGTTCTCTTTTTACTAGAGACTTTAAAAGAACAGATTGTGTTCAATTCGGAACAAAGTTTATGCTGTTTGTTGAATTCTGTGTTAGAGAAATGTAGCACTGATCGAACAAAAGTAGAAAGTGTGTCTGAAGTTCGTTATCTGTTAGATGAATGTTCAGGTCAAACAGACTTCTCTGAAAATAATCAGCAGGATTTTCAGGAGTTTTTAATGTATATGCTTGATGTATTGCAAGATGAGGGTGTAGATGTAGATCACCTGTTTCGGCTTTCTTATCAATGGCAGCATGACTGCGAGAACTGTATGGTATCAAGTACTACTAGTGTAGACTCAGAAAGATTTATATATTTAACTTTGCCAGACAGTAAATCAGTCTCCTTTAATAAGCTAGTAAATGCAGCTGATCACAACATGGAGTGTAGCCAATGTAAATCTGAAATGATGTCAACATTATTTATACGAAGATATGGCCAGTATGTCATTTTAATGATCCAACGATGTAGGCCTGATGGATCAAAATTGTCAACTTTAATAAAAAATGTTGTTGCTTCTCAGCTGTCAATATCAGGAAGGACTTTTGTAACTGTAGCAATTTTCTATCACGTTGGTCCTTCAACAACATCAGGACATTACACAGCTTATTTAAAGTCTAGAAACGGCTGGTCATTCTGCAACGATTCTGTTGTAACTTTCAAAAAAAATTGCCGTTTGACCTTAAAAATTCTTACCTGGTGTTTTTAAAACCAAAATTTTAAGGAAAGAATCTCGGGATTTCTTCTGAGGAATTGCAAAAGGTTCATGAAGTAGAGGGAATGTAAGTCTGCAATGCTGTCTAGATTATTGGTCCAAAACTTTTAATTATAATGTCATTTTAAAAATCCAACTATATAAACCTGATGCAAGTAAGTCTGCTTCATAGTAAGCAGTATCAGTGTCATAGGAAAAGTAGAACATGAGTGAGCAAGAAGGGTAAGATATTAGTAGTCCAGGATTGTGAAAGTAATCTTAAATGTTTTCTTTTTGAAAGTTGCGAAAATAGAAAATGACGGGATTTGATTACAAGAATTACAAGAGTTGTAAATCGCTCCAACATGATTTGGCCAAGTGGAAACATGTGGTAGAATGTGAGAAGTCTTTTATTGTATGTAACATATTTTTCAAAACGATGGAGGTTTACTTTCAGAAAGTGGCGGGCTGAAAATATTAATAGCACAGCAGAGTGTACGCAGTTCATAGGACATCCTTCGACGTTATGGAAAGTAAGTTAATTTTAAGGAGTTTTGAATTCAGATTTCTTATGTTGTATGGGTTTTTTAAACACAATCATTTTGATTGTGTTTTTTTTTCCCCGCTGTTACATGATGAATACCTTCAAGTCACTGATTTAAGTGAAATTTGATACATTCTGAGAACAGCAAAAATAAACCATTTAACATGTATAATTAATGTTCTACTTTTTGTACTTATGATATACATTTAGAAATGTGAGGTAGACATGGAAAAACTGAGGCTTCTGTGAATATCAAAGTTAATGCATACACTGCTGCACTTCTGGGTACTGTTTCATATGCTGGACTACATCTGCACTATGAGATACCTAAGCAAAGGCAACACATGTGATGTGATTGTGAAATGAGCAAAAGAAAATCCACATTTTTCAATTACATTACTTGTGTTTTCTAAGTTTACGAATGACATTGTGCAGATGAAGTTTAGGTCTGTCTATGGACACAGAAGAGGTCTGGCCGTTGTTTAAGAGTGAAGTGGACATGTTTTACTTCAATGGTAGGCCTTCACATGTATTATCTCCTCTGTATTCTTCAACAAGTATAAATTTGAAATGCAACCCTGAGTAGGCCTCACCTTAAACAAACTTTTGGAGAGGCCACACCTTATTTTCATCCTGAATCAATCATTTAATCTATCACATTTAACATCTATTAGTTCTACTGCTTCATTTCTTTAATCCTTACTTTCCTGCGTTTGCTACTTCCCTCATTCCTTTCTCTATTACTTAATTATTCTACTCCTTCCACTATTTTTCTCAGTCCCTCTCTTCTCATACTTCTTCATTTTTATTCACTCATTCTGTCTCTATTAATGTTACTGTTTCTGATTGATCACAAAAAATGTTTTAAAACAAGAACAGTAAGTATAAGGGAAGGAAACAGACAGTTATGTTACAAGAAAGACAGCTATAGGAAGTAAACAAAAGATAATGTTACTCGCAATCCACTGCTGATGATGTCATTGACCATGTCAAGAATGATGTAATATGTGACATGATCAGCAGTGGATTGCGGGTAACAGTATCTTTTGTTTACTCCCTATAGCTGTCTTTCTTTTAACATAACTGTCTGTTTCCTTCCCTTATAATTACTGTTCTTTTTTTAAAACATTTTTTTTGGTTCGCTCCCGGTTCGCGTACCGGAGTGCGGACCGGGAAGCGAACTAAAAGAAATAGAGGTTGGCAGAGTTTCAAAAATTCTACCAATTTTTTTATAATGGGGAGGTAGTTCTGAAAAGAACTTTTTTTTTATTTTTGTTGTTTTAATTTTTGTTTATTATTTTTCAGAACATTTTTTAAATTTTTTTTGTATTTTCTGAACATTTTGATATTTTTTTGTTTTTTGGGGGGAGGGGGGAAACAAAAACGATTCATTGAAAAGGGCTCAACAGGAGCAACGAAAAAAAGAAGAATTTATTGTTTGGGGCGTTTCGGGCAAACATGATTTTCAATAGCTTTCATAATTAGAGTAATGCTACTTTCTCTGTAGCAAATGAGTTGATTACAGCGCACGCACACTTGCTTCACTTCCCCAAACTTAATTTGAATGTTTGGGACCATCTCCCTCGCCTCTGGTCCCGACACTTCTTGAACAACCGATCTTCTTGCCATCGCAGGGGGATTTTGTTGCTCATCACGTAGCTGGGCAGCACTATAGTTGTTTGGATGCCACCTACTCATATGCCGATGCATAGTGTAATTGCCGTAACTGTATTTTTTATCAGTCCCCCTTGACAGTCTATCATCGCATATACGGCAAAACACGTAGCGTGCATTCACTTTTTTTTGCCCCTCAGGAAATTTAAAAAATTGCCAAATGTAGTTCTCTTTTCGATTATACCTCCTGGGCTCCTCTGGCAAAAACTCTTCCTGCTCTTCCTCCTCTTCCTGTTCTTCCTCTTCTTGTTGTATAATTACTTCAGCAGGTGGTCCTCTCTTCCTTGGATCTGGTGGAGGTGGTGGGTTAGAACCAGCTGAAGCTACTAATGAAGCCATATCACAATGTTCACAAAGGGTCTTTCTCTCACCAAGATGAAAGTCAGAGTGAGGAAAGAAGGAGGGGTTTTCATCATTTGGGAAAAGTAAAAGTTCTAAACCAATGAAAAGTGTTAATTTTAGATCACATGACCTAGTATTACATCATTAGGAAACCAAAAGTGAAATGAACCAATGAAAAGTGTTATTACCGAGTCACATGACCTGCTGTGTTTACGTTTCGCGCTTTGCTCCGCTTTCCGGTCCGCTTCCGGGTCCGCTAACTTGGCGCGTCAAATGACGTATTACGCGACAACGCAAAACGTCATGCTAACGTAACAGTTACGCTAAAGGAACGTTTACCGGTTCGCGGACCGATTCGCGGCTTTAAATTGAGCTAACGGGAAGCTGACCGGTTCGCGGACTGGGAGCGAAACAAAAAAAAAATTTTTTTTAAATTGTATAAAAAACATGTAAAATATATTTTAAGATTTAAAGAAGAATACATTTTACAGCTACAGATATTTGCTATTAAAATACCATTGACATTCACTGAAAAAACCATAGGTTCTAGACCATATATAGTTAGGAATTAGCATTTACAAAACCTTGAAAATTCACTGAAAAAACCATAGGTTATAGACCATATATAGTTAGGAATTAGCATTTACAAAACCTTATTTTACTCACACAAAACCATTGAAATTCCATATATAGTTAGTTGCACTAACTATATATCGTGCACCCGCAATCCACTGCTGATGATGTCACATATTACATCATTCATGACATGGTCAGTGACATCACTGATGACATCACTGATGAAATCTCAAATGACATCACTGATGACATCTCAAATGACATCACTGATGACATCTCAAATGACATCACTGATGACATCACTGATGACATCTCATTTGACATTACTGATCACATCACTGATGATATCATTCATGTGATAATACGATGAACCTCTTCAGAATCTAATATAACCTTAGATACAATCAGTGTAAACAGACACTCACAGACTGTCACTCATCCATGGAGTTACTCACACACCTAGTCAGTCATGCAAAGAATCAATCACACCTCCATTTCCTCAACTATACAGTTATACAAACTTTACTTATTCAAACATATACTAACACATATTTACTCTCTTATACAATCCCTGATACAAGTTCACAATGATCCATACAGCCACTCACACATTCACTGGCTCTTATGCACAGTTATTTATATATGTCAACTCTCACATGTACTGTGTTTTACATATGTACTTACTTTGACATGTAGCACTGAGATATCCATTCACTCACCAATACACTCATGCACACAGTCAACCGCCCATACAGCTGTTTCCACATGCACTTTTGAAACCATACATCTAGTGAATCAACTGCTCACACATCTATGCACAGAGTCATTCACCTCCCAGCCACCCACACACACACTCAGTCTCCCATACAAATACTTGGGCAACCAATCAATAACCCATATAGTTACTCATATAGCTACTTATCAACACATGCAACAGTTTACAGAACAACAGACATAATGATGCACAAATTAAGACAGTTTAGTCACTAACCCATGCACTCAGTGAGACACATTTAATCACTCACTCATACAGTCAGTCATGCACCTACTAAATCCTTCATCCAGACACTTATACATCCACTCATTCTTCAATATGTAAGACATATTTTAACTTTACAGAAACATACAGTCACTGGATGTTGTCATCAGTGATGTCATTTGAGATGTCATCAGTGATGTCACCAGTGATGTCACTGACCATGTCATGAATGGTGTAATATGTGACATCATCAGCAGTGGATTGCGGGTGCGCGATATATAGTTAGTGCAACTAACTATATATGGAATTTCAATGGTTTTGTGTGAGTAAAATAAGGTTTTGTAAATGCTAATTCCTAACTATATATGGTCTATAACCTATGGTTTTTTCAGTGAATATATATATATATATATATATAGATATATATATATTCACAGAAAAAACCATAGGTTATAGTGGATATATAGTTAGGAATTTGCATTTACAAAACCTTGAAAATTCAATGAAAAAACCATTGGTTTTAGGCCATATATAGTTAGGAATTAGCATTTACAAAACCTTATTTTACTCGCATAAAACCATTGAAATTCCATATATAGTTAGAAGCGCTAACTATATATCGCGCACCCGCAATCCACTGCTGATGATGTCACATATTACATCATTCATGACATGGTCAGTGACATCACTGATGACATCACTGATGACATCTCAAATGACATCACTGATGACATCACTGATGACAACATCCAGTGATTGTATGTGTCTGTAAAGTTTAAATATGTTTTACATATTGAAGAATGAGTGGATGTATAAGTGTCTGGATGAAGAATTTAGTAGGTGCATGACTGACTGTATGAAAGAGTGATTAAATGTGTCTCACTGAGTGCATGGGTTAGTGACTAAACTGTCTTAATTTGTGCATCAGTATGTTTGTTGTTGTGTAAGCTGCTGCATGTGTTGATCAGTAGCTATAAGAGTGGCCATATGGGTTATTGATTGGTTGCCCAAGTATTTGAATGGGAGGCTGAGTGTGTGTGTGGGTGGCTGGGAGGTGCGTGACTCTGTGCATAGATGTGTAAGCAGTTGATTCACTAGGAGTATGAGTTCAAGAGTGCATGTGGAAACAGCTATATGGGCGGTTGACTGTGCATGGGTGTGTTGGTGAGTGAATGGATTTCTCATTGCTACATGTGCAAGTAAGTACGTATGTAAAACACAATACATGTGAGAGTTGACATATATAAATAACTGAACATAAGAGCCAGTGAATGTGTGAGTGGCTGTATCGATCACTGTGAGCTTGTATCAGGGATTATATAAGAGAGTAAATATGTGTTATTATATGTTTGAATAAGTAAGATGTGTATAACTGTATAGGTGAGGAAATGGAGGTGTGATTGATTCTTTGCATGACTGACTAGGTGTGTGAGTAACTCCATGGATGAGTGACAGTCTGTGAGTGTCTGTTTATACTGAGTGTATGTAAGGTTATATTAGAGTCTGAAGAGGTTCATTGTATTATCACATGAGTGATGTGATCAGTGATGACAAATGAGATGTCATCAGTGATGTCATTTGAGTTGTCATCAGTGATGTCATTTGAGATGTCATCAGTGATGTCATCAGTGATGTCATTTGAGTTGTCATCAGTGATGTCATTTGAGATGTCATCAGTGATGTCATCAGTGATGTCACTGACCATGTCATGAATGATGTAATATGTGACATCATCAGCAGTGGATTGCGGGTGCGCGATATATAGTTAGCGCTTCTAACTATATATGGAATTTCAATGGTTTTATGCGAGTAAAATAAGGTTTTGTAAATGCTAATTCCTAACTATATATGGCCTAAAACCAATGGTTTTTTCATTGAATTTTCAAGGTTTTGTAAATGCAAATTCCTAACTATATATCCACTATAACCTATGGTTTTTTCTGTGAATTTCATTGGTTTTTTAATAGCAAATATGAAAAGCTTTAAAATGTAAAGTACGTGATAGATAAAAACATTTTCGTATTTATGCACGCTGATGTGCTTTGAACGCTGCCCCCCTCCCCTCTTTTCTCTTAGTAGTACTCTCTCTTTGCAGATAGTGAAGAGTAGTTAACGCAGGCCTTTACCCCCGTTGTAATCCGTCCTGCCTGCTTGTCTCTCCATTTGATTGATTATTATCCAAGCATTTACTTTTTTTCAATTGATTCTCTTTGGTTCATTCTCTATTTACAAACAAGCACAAAGTCGCAATACTCTGTTTAGTCTTTGCAGATCGTGAAAAATCGTGTAAAAAAATAAAAGTAATCGAGCAAAATCAGTAGGCCACTAATTGGATCTCTTTTTGACCTCGCTAAAATAGAAATATTATAAACAACCCTTCATGAGAAATACGAAAATAGTGAGATGAACTGAGCTCCACACCATGAGGGCTGCAAGACAACTCGGCTCCGTCACCCACCCCGCCCAAAATAACGACAAACCCTATGCAAATATTAAAAATATAGACAACACACCAGCAAAGAAACAGGGTAAAACATTTTATTAAATAACTATTTACATAACGTTGGTTTATAAGATGATGTCAGTAGTGGACCGATGTGTGAATAGGTCGGAAGCAGCACAAGGCGCCAAGATCCGGATGGAAAGTCCTGGATATTGGGTGCCATAGTTCAGAGTTCTGAGTTTGAGCCTTTTTCAATGCCTGTGCTTTGTTGTTTCCCCTCCATCAAAAACAAAAAAAATATATAAAACTGTGCAAAAATACAAAAAAAACAAAAAATGTTTACAAAAGCAGTGCTTGTAAGACTGTCTGAAGCTTATTTCCACCTACTGCAGCTTCACTATTCCAAAGTAAGTGAGGGTCGTTTGTGGACCTGACTGCATTTGAAATCAATGTTATATGGTACCTCCCTAAACCGCTTGACGGAAGCCCCCGAGGGGCGGTGTGATGACACGGACTCGGAGAAGACGCTTGGCTCCGACCCCCTCCCCAAGTCTTATAGCACTGGTGTAGCCTGAGATCGCCCCCGACATAGGCGGCCGGCTCCCGGGGTCCGGCGGAACTTTTTGCCTTTTGATGACTCTTCTATTCTGGACTTTGTCCCACAATCCGTTTGACCTGAAGACACGCTGTAGTGGGGTGCCCCTTTACCGTTTCAGTTGCCATTCCGCCCGCTTTTGCTACACTGTGCCTCTTCCGCCATTCAGCTGTTTACCGCCCGCTCTTGCGACTACAGCGTCTCGCTCACCATGTAGTTAAGTTGCTCCCGCTCTTGCGGTGCAGCGATAGGCGGCTGCCACAGGACTCTCAAAATGGCGGCCGGCTCTTCGGTTTTGGGCCTGGTCCACTAAAATGGCCCTGGGACACCTTTGAACTCGGACGCTTCCCTGATAGGGCTTGGGTCCCATTCTCGAAAAGCGTCCCCTCAGCCGTGAAGATTCTACAAAAGTCTTGGGGGCCTCCGACTCCCGCAGGCTTCTGGTGGGGAGCGGCTGCCATGATTGCTCGTGGAATGGCCACGACGGAGCTACGAGATGGTTGTGGTCTCATGCTGACGCCAGCTTTAGTCTGAAACATCCAGAAACACTATAGACTACCAATTCGATCAGTTCCGGTAGCGCCCCAACATGACCCGGAAGAGAAGAATTTGCCCTCCCCTCTTTGACTGATGGTTCTTGTTGCCTGTCCCCTCTGTTGTCATTTAACAGAACTTTTTGGACTGCTGAAAGGGGTTGTGTTCTTAACGCTGGTTGGTGGAGACATTTAGACTATATTCTTGACCTACGTTGTCGCGTAATGCGTTTTATGACACGCCGCGTTAGCGCACCCGGAAGTGATCCGAGGCGCGGCGCGCAGCGCGTAACGTAAGCATAACAGGTCATGTGACTTGTTAATAAAACTTTTCATTGGTTCATTTTACTTTTGTTAATTTAATGATGAAAAGCTTGGTCATATGACCTAAAAATTACGCTTTTTATTTTTTTCGAACATTATTTTTTTTTCAAACATATGTTATAATATTCCAGGCTAATGTACTTTCCCGGAAAATTTACAACTGTCCTGCAAGTAAAATATATTCCTTTTTCGAGAAAAAGGGCGTTTCTTCGTTCCATGACGGAGCCGTTGAGTAAGAGAGACTCGGCCTGCTGTCTTAGTCGCCGATACGCCTGATTATCAGATTCTTATCGATCACTTTATGTTGCAGAAATGAAAAACACAACTGCCCTTGACCATTTATCTTTACTGCGTTCCTACATATTATACCTTTTATCCGTCATGTAATTGGACTGCTTTATTTCACTTGCCTTTTACTGATTCGAAAACAGTGACTAAAAGTAAAAACTTTACCAATGTAAATACTACTACCGTGTTTTGTTTTAAAAACCTTTATTGTGAAAATATCAGTATACAAATACGGGCCTATAACCACGTGGGCCGGCCACGGAGCAAACTGAAATCGTATATGATGAGGAGACATTTACACTGTAGAGGAACGTAACGAGCGGGCCATTAGGTTGCAAGAACTAAGGTGTCTAACAGTTGCGGAATCGGTGGACGTACATTTTGTAATTAAAATAAGACAGGGCCACTTACAATAACATTTTCTAGATATACATTTGCGGGCAAGGAGTTACGAGTCCCATTTATACCGGCGCCATTTTGGGCGAGCCGGGCAGGTCCAAGATATAGTCAAAATGTCTTCACCAACAATCGGCCAGACCAGAACCCCTTTCGGCCCTTTATGCTACAAGATGGTGTCTTCCATTCAGAAAATATTGTTGGCAGCATTTTGAAAGGAAAGATAAACAGCCGTTCTCCTAGTGAGTCTCACATTGTTACATTTAGGAAGAATGTTGAAGAGTAATATGTGGAAAATCTGAAGCCATTTTTCTACAAACTCTCAATCAGCCTAAGTCATGGGCGATCTTTGTCCACACCAGGGCAATAGTGAAGCTGCAGCAGGTGCAAAGGAGCTTCAGACAGTCTTACAAGCACTGCTTTTCTAAACATTTTTTTGTATTTTTGCACAGTTTTATATATTTTTTTTTGTTTTTGATGGAGGGGAAACAACAAAAAACAGGCATTGAAAAAAGCTCAACAGTGCAGGGCGCCTTGTGCTGCTTCCGACCTATTCACACATCGGTCCACTACTGACATCACCTCATAAGCCAACGGGGCACCCCACACTGACTTTCGGCGCAGCATTGTAGGATGGCCACACCAGTGCGGCAACTTGCTGGACACCACCTCGGTGCCATCCGGATCTCGGAGCGTTCGAGTCACTGTACCGCAAGAGTGACCGGAACTCAGCTGGTCACGCCGTCTTTCGGCGCAGCATTGTAGGATGGCCACACCAGTGCGGCAACTTGCTGGACACAACCTCGGTGCCATCCGGATCTCGGCGCGTTCGACTCACTGTACCGCAAGAGTGACCGGAACTCAGCTGGACACGCCGTCTTTCGGCGCAGCATTGTAGGATGGCCACACCACTGCAGCAATTTGCTGGACACCACCTTGGGCAACAGTGAAACTGCAGCAGGTGCAAATAAGCTTCAGATAGTCTTACAAGCACAGCTCAGAACTCTCAACTATGGCACTCAATATCCAGGACTTGCCATTCGGATCTTGGCGCCTTGTGCTGGTTCCGACCTATTCACACATCGGTCCACTACTGACATCACCTCATAAGCCAACGGGGCACCCCACGCCGACTTTCGGCACAGCATTGTAGGATGGCCACACCAGTGCAGCAACTTGCTGGACACAACCTCGGTGCCATCCGGATCTCGGCGCGTTCGACTCACTGTACCGCAAGAGTGACCGGAACTCAGCTGGACACGCCGTCTTTCGGCGCAGCATTGTAGGATGGCCACACCAGTACGGCAATTTGCTTGACACCACCTCGGTGCCATCCGGATCTCAGCGCGTTGTGCTGCCTTCGGCCTATTCGCACATCGGTCCGCTACTGACGCCGCCTCACGTGCCAACGGATTTTCTACGGTTTTTGTAGCCCTATGCCGCATAACAGGTCATGTGACTTCTTTATAAAACTTTTCATTGGTTCATTTTACTTTTGGTTTCCTAAAGATGGAAGGCTTGGTCATATGACCTAAAAATAACACTTTTCATTGGTTTAGAAAATTTTTTTTTCCCAAACGATGAAAGCCCCACCTTGTTTCTGGATCATTCAGACTGAAGCTGGCGTCAGCATGAGAGCACCACCATCTCGTGGCTCCGTCGTGGTCATTCCGCGAGCAATCATGGCAGCCGCTCCCCACCGGAAGCCTGCGGGAGTCGGGGGCCCCCAAGACTTTTATACAATCTTCACGGCTGAGGGGACGCTTTTCGAGAATGGAGCCCAAGCCCTAGCAGGCAAGCGTCCGAGTTCCAAAGTGTCCCAGGGCCATTTCAGTGGACCAGGCCTAAAACCGAGGAGCTGTCCGCCATTTTAAGAGCCATGTGGCAGCCGCCTATCGCTGCACTGCAAGAGTGGGAGCAACTCAACAACATGGTGAGCGAGACGCTGTGGCCGCAAGAGCGAGCGCAACTCAGCTACATGGCCGCCACCTGGGGAGGCCCGTTCACGCCGGCTCCCCCACGCCCCCCCCGGGCCGCCGCACGCCAATTTTCGGAGCAGCATTGTAGGATACCAAAACCAGTGCGGCAGTTTACTGGACATCACCTGGGTGCCTGTCGTACATGTTGTGTCAGCCATGTGACACTGGACACAGACCGCTACTGACAAGGCCTCCCCCCGCACCACCCGGGACACCCCACGCTGTTTTTCTGTGCTGCATTGTAGGATCCCTAAACCAGTGCGGCACCCAGGCGACATCACCTGGGTGCCGTCCAGAACTCTGCACGTTGTGCTGCCTTGGGACTATTCGCACAACAGACCGCTACTGACGAGGCCTCCCCCCGCCCCACCCGGGACGCCCCACGCCAATTTTCGGAGCAGCATTGTAGGATCCCTAAACCAGTGCGGCACCCAGGCGACATCACCTGGGTGCCGTCCAGAACTCTGCACGTTGTGCTGCCTTGGGACTATTCGCACAAAAGACAGCTTCTAACCATTGTTGCTTTTTGTGTTGAGAAATGTTTAAATGTTTTTAGTTTTTGTTCCGTTCGTTAAAGTTAGTAGTTAATAAAGTTTTATAACCTTACTTTGTTGGAGTGTTATCTATTTTTTTAAAAACGGGTGAATGGGGCCTTGAATCGGGTTATTGTCATGTGTGGGCTTTGGAAGTGTGCTGCTGCAGGATCGGACATTTCAAACTCAAATGCA
Source organism: Lissotriton vulgaris (assembly GCF_964263255.1). NCBI lineage: Eukaryota > Metazoa > Chordata > Amphibia > Caudata > Salamandridae > Lissotriton > Lissotriton vulgaris. The sequence continues at coordinate 6,144 of NW_028246418.1, read as the reverse complement.
CGTTCTTTTTCTTACCTTTCCGAAGCATGGAGCGCAATAGCAGGCAGAGAAAGGGTGATGCACGTGTTGAACACTACCTGACCTGGCAAGTTGCTGGCAGTGCCCCCCCGCCCGCTCCTGAAAGAGGGCACACACACACCGCCGCCCCGAATACTTCACAAATCTTTAAAAGACCATGCGCTTGTTCATGAGGCTTAAATGGTTTATCACCTCTTCTAGAACCCCTGCATCGACCCTCTGACGTTTCATGGAAAAATTACCATGTAACACAATACCAAGCCCTGTCAGCTGAAACCCCCAAGGAATCGTGGGGCATATTATCAAGGGGGTTTATCTCCGCTTTTTTGGCTTTAAAAGCCATGAAAGCGGAGATAAAATTATTTCCCTATTACCAAGCTGTCGCTAACACCAGTTAGTGACAGCTAAAAGGAGATAGCGACCATCTTGGGCCCCGCTTTGCATGTCAGTGATACTTATCACTAATGACATGCAAAGTGGCGTGCCAAGATGTTAGCGACTGTACACAGTCCCTAACATCGCTACCTTCTATTACCAACTTTTGGAGATATTCGCGCTAAGCGCGAATATCTCCAAAATCTAACACCTGCCCTGAGCAGTTCTTAGCCATGTTATCCAATGGGAGGTGGATAACATGGCTAAGAGCATTAGGTCGATAATACATGAATATCGCTGACTTTTCTGCGATAATAGCAAGGTTTATCTGCGATAAAAATCGCCGATGTGCGGCGATAATTTTTGTCTCTAAACAAGTTAGAGACAAAAATTATCGCTAGTTGTTCGGAATATGCCCCCGGGTTTTTGCTTGCAGAAATCGGGAGGCGGGAGACTAGCACTGAAATCAGTAGTCACACGCCTGAATCAGGAGGATTGGCATGTCTGAATTCTCTACAGCTGGGGCCATAAACTACATCCGCAGGGTTAGGTGATAGCCTGGGACCAGCCTGGCATCTAAAATGGCTGCCGTGCACGACAAAATTGTGGCATTCGAAAAAAGGCAAGATGGCGCAGCCGCTGGAAGAGATGTATCAACATATATCAGCCTCCTCAGCCACCCTCAGGAAACAGGGGATTAGGATACGTCTCCCGCACCCCCTTATACCTAGTACTTTAATTAACGAAGCACAAAATGGCGAATTCCCGTTTCGCTACCAGTTTGCGGCCCAGTTCGCGGCCCGTGAAGCGCTTCTACCGTGAAAAATCATTTTTTTTTATTTTCCCCACGGGACCCTTTAATAACCCCAACAACATTCCTAGGGGGTCAAGAGGGGGATACCTTGCCCCCTTTCATTAAATTCCCCCTTAGTTTTTCACCTTTTCTTCTCTCTCGATCCTACCGAGAGACAAGATGGCGGCCGCTCCGGACTGTCACGCAGCAAAAAAAAAAAAAAGCTCACGCACAGCCGCTGGAAGAGATGTATCAACATATATCAGCCTCCTCAGCCACCCTCAGGAAACATAGGGGATTAGGATACGTCTCCCGCACCCACTTATAACTAGTAATTTAATTAACGAAGCACAAAATGGCGAATTCCCGTTCCGCTACCAGTTCGCGGCCGCGCTTCTACCGTGAAAAATCATTTTTTTTTTATTTTCCTGACGGGACCCTTTAATAACCCCAACAACATTCCTAGGGGGTCAAGAGGGGGATACCTTGCCCCCTTTCATTAAATTCCCCTTTCGTTTTTCACCTCTTCTTCTCTCTCGATCCTACCGAGAGACAAGATGGCGGCCGCTCCGGACTGTTTAGAATGTTGACAGACACCGGAGAGCCAATCAGCTTTCTGCGCGCAAAGTTCCGTTTCGCGAAAAGTAAGCGGACCGGATCGCTGCCCAGAGCGCTGTTACAGATATATATCTTGATTTGAACGTTAATTTCTCAAAATCCACTGAAGCACATATATTGAGACCTAGCAAAGGCACATCGGGCTAACAGTCCCTACAATTTTGCCAAGTTTCGTGCAAATCCATTCAGCCGTTCGAGCTAAAAGTGAGTCCAACCGCCCTATGGAAAACTCAATGCAAAAAACGCGTTTTGGGACCCCCCTTTTTTCTCAGCCCCCCCTTGACGAAACCCCACCAAATTTTCAGGGGCTGCTCAGAAACAAAATGTGCCATTTTCCTGAAAATTTCAGCCGATTCCGTCCACAAACGCCAAAGTTATTAGACATAGAATTTTCAGAAATCCCATAGGGAATTAATCCTAACTATATATACCTACTGGCGATAGCCAGTAGGTAATATATATATATATATATATATATATATATATATATATATATATATATATATATATATATATATTCACTGAAAAAACCATAGGTTTCACACCAGTTATAGTTAGCTGGAAATTTTACTGATATAAAACCATTGAAATTCCCACGTTATAGTTAGTCGGACTCACTATAACTTGCGCGTGCAATGCACTGCTGATGACATCACATATTACATCACTCATGACATGGTCAGTGACATCACTCATGACATCACTGATGACACCATCCAGTGAATATGTGTCTTTCTGAAAAATAAATATTAGTGAGTTATGTTTAAAAATTTAAATACATATATTAGTGTTTCACTTTGTGTATAAGTGGCTACATGTGTTGATAAGTAGCAACATGCGTATCTATATGGGTTATTTGATATTATTATTAGTATCAGTATGAGTGTCTATATGGTTTGGTGGGGGTATTACTTAGCACATAGATGCATGAGTGACTGACTCTTTGTTTGTATGTGTTTTGAAGACAGCATATGTACAGGACTGTATGGGTGGATGAGTGTCTATATGTGTTTGTTAGTGAGTGAATGACTGTCTCACTAGTGTCTTTATCAGTAACTACATATGTTTTAATCTAGTATATATGAATATTGATGTATATAAGTGAGTATATGTGAGAGTAAGAGATTGTAAGATTTCCTTTTTAAATAAGTATGTGTTTCTATAAGTGATTGTTTAAGAGAATAAATATGTGTAATTTTCAATAGAAGTAAGGTGGAAGTGTGTGTATAACTCTATATTCAAATAAATGGTTGTTCAATAGTTTATTTGCACGTGTGAATATGTCTGTGAGTAACTTTTGGATGAATGTCGGTGTGTAACAGGATGTATAGGTGTATCTCTTCATATGATGAGTGAGTATATGTATGAGTGACTATATAGAACTGTTGGTGAATGAGTGGATGTGTATATAGATAGTGGAAGTACAGAATTGCTTGTTGTAACTGATATAGGTATGTCCATTTTTTAAAAATTTCAGTTTCTATTTTTGAATATGTGTCTCAAGGGTTACTTTACACTGAGAGGAGGTCTGTGACTGTGTCACAAGGATGGTGTCATCAGTGATGTCATGAGTGATGTCACTGACCATGTCATGAGTGATGTAATATGTGATGTCATCAGCAGTGCATTGCACGCGCAAGTTATAGTGAGTCCGACTAACTATAACGTGGGAATTTCAATGGTTTTATATCAGTAAAATTTCCAGCTAACTATAACTGGTGTGAAACCTATGGTTTTTTCAGTGAATTTAATAGGTTTTTTAAATGCTAATTCCTAACTATAACCGGTGTGAAACCTATGGTTTTTTCAGTGAATTTCATAGGTTTTTTAAATGCTAATTCCTAACTATAACTGGTGTGAAACCTATGGTTTTTTCAGTGAATTTCATAGGTTTTGTTAATGCTAATTCCTAACTATAAGTTTCACTTTATAAATAAGACTGTTAGCACTCTAGTTGTTCTTTTTAACACTCTGGTACATTCTGTCATTGGGCTACAGTTGGGCTACATCTAGTTGAAATTTGGGCTACATTTACAATTTTTGGTCTCTGGTGGCCATCTTTGGGCTACATTGGGCTACTTTGGGCTACATTTGGGCTACATTTTGGCTCTAACATATATTAAGCCCAATGTAGCACAATACATATTTTTATAAAGTTAATTTTTTTACAAACCACTTCAGAATAGGGCTACCTGTCCCTACAATTTTCCCATTTTTTTTTTTTAATTTTTGGGGGGAGCGCTCCCAGAGCGCGCCCCGGAGTGCGCCCCGAAAAGCGTATTTCTGAAAAGCGCCCCCGGGCGCGCTCCGAGGAGCGTCTCGTGAGCGCCAATATCGCAAACGAAAACATGATTGTGACGTTCGCGTAGCCGCGACCGCGTGATACGCACGGCGTAAGCGCACCCGGAAGTACTCGCGCAAATACGATCGTGCAACGTAGGCGTCTGACACGCTTACGCGGCGCGCCTCTGGCCGCGCCCCGCGGCGCGTCGCGTAAGCGCGTCGGGTCATGTGACCAGAAAATAACACTTTTCATTGGTTCATAACAGTTTTGGTTTCATAATGATGAAGCCCATGGTCATGTGACCTGTAAATAACACTTTTCATTGGTTCAATAATTATTTTTTTCTAAATTTAGAGAAACCCACCCATTTCTCTCACTATTGATTTTCACTTGGAGAGAGCAAGAGGTGTTTTGTGAATTCTCTACTCATTAATTTTCCTGATCTACAGCAATGGCTGCAAGGGAGTCCTCCAGCAGTGATTCAGATGGATTTGTGCAAGAGGACCCTCCTCACCAGAAAACAAAGAACCACTTCATCTGGAAATTTTATGACATCCCTGAAGGACAAAAAAAAGTTAATGCAAGTAAAGTAACTTGTAAAATATGTGGAAGTATTTTATCCAGAGGCAATCCTCTAAAAAAATACAGCTTTGGAAATGCCAATTTAATTAGGCATGTCAAAAGAAGACACCCCAACAATTACTCCAGGGAGAGTGTCAGGGAGCTGGCAGAGAAGGCACGAAGAGATGGCAGCAGCACCTCCACTGGTGGAGCAACACCTTCAGGTACAACACGTGCAAGAATGGTCCCTAACATCCAGCCGGTATTTGCAGGAATAAAATGTTTATGCACAAACTGTGACGAACTACTCTGTTACGGGGAGCAGAGCGTTGAACTCATTGCAATAAAGAAACAGGAACACCAATGCTCTCCCCGTCCCTAAATTTTCTCATTTTTTTGCTCCTGTTGAGCATTTTCTGAATCCCTGTTTTTGTTTTTCCCCTGAAAAAAAACCAAAAAAAATATAAAATCGTTTCAAAAAGTATAAAAAAAATATAAAACAACAAAAACAAAAAAAAAGTTCTTTTCAGAACTACCTCCAATTTATAAAAAAATGCTATTTTTTTTTTTAAAAAAAGTGCCATTCTTTTTCTCAATCGTACGCTCACCGGTGCGCGTACCAGGCGCTCCCTCGGCGCAAATTTAAAAAAAAAAATTTTGGGGGGCCCCGTACGGCTTTTTTATGACCCCCACATCAAACCTAGGGGGTCAGGGGGGGTGTACCCTGCCCCCTTTTGCTCATTTCCCCCTTTGATTTTTACCACCTCAATCCTACCGAGGTACAAGATGGCGGCCGCTGCGGACTGTTTCGAATGTTTACAGACACCCGAGAGCCAATCAGCTTTCCATGCGCACCTCGCGTGTCGCGCCTGGAGCGCACTCCGGTGCGCGCACCTGTGCGCTGCTATAGATATATATATTTTTTGGGACCTAAATTACTCAAAATCCACTGGAGCACATATCTTGAGACATAGCAAAGGCACATCGGGCTACCAGTCCCTACAATTTTGCCAAATTTGGTGGAAATACATTCAGCCGTTCGGGCTAAAAGTGACATCGACCGCCCTATGGAAATTAACATGGGGAAAACGCGTTTTGGGACCCCCCTTTTATCTCGGCCCCCGCTTAACGTATCCCCCCCAAACTTTCAGGGAAGGACCGGAACCCCGCGAGGCCATTTTCAGGAAATTTTCAGGCAGATTCGTCAACCGGCGCCAAAGTTATTCCAAATAGAATTTTCAGATTTAACATTGAAAAAAATCCTAACTATAACTACCTACTGGCGACCGCCAGTAGGTAATATATATATATATATATATATATATATATATATATATATATATATATATATATATATATATACATATATATATATATATATATATATATATATATATATATATATATATATAGAGAGGGAGAGGTTTGGATAACAGTACACTACACCATATGTATGTATATATAAATGTACACACATATATATGCATGCATTTGT
>NW_028246417.1:0-70068 GCF_964263255.1 Lissotriton vulgaris | reverse complement strand
GTTGCGGATTTCCTATGGAAACTAGGTCCTAACTATAACAACCTACTGGCGACTGCCAGTTGGTTATATATATATATATATATATATATATATATATATATATATATATATATATATATTACCTACTGGCGGTCGCCAGTAGGTATATATAGTTAGGATTTTTTCCCTATGGGATTTCTGAACATTCTGGGGCCGATTAGGATGGCGGACGGAAATGGGTACTGTCCGCCATGGTGGGGGAAATTTTACTCCCGGCTGCGCCGCGGAGATACCGCGTTTGGGATTAGGATATTCATGTGACGAAACTCCGACCGCGGCGGACGGTTCACAACCAACACCGTCCGCGGTGGACGGAACACAACCAAGTCCGTCCGCGGCGGACGGAGTTCAATGAACAACCACTGCCGCGGACGGAAATGACCGCGGAAAATAAAACATGTACCGCCATACCTGAGAATACTCCGTGGCCGCAATTAGGATAAATCCGCCCGTACCACGGAACGCACAGCCATCCACGTCCGCGGCGGAAACAATGCTACGAGAACCACAGCATCACCGCGGAAGGCCAACACGCACAACATCCCTAGCGCCGAACAAATGTCAGAAACTGCACCGCAAGTCCTAAGCAAACATACGAACATTGACAAGGCCCCCCCCCCCCCAACACCAATCACAAGCCACCATGACACGTCCCAATCATCCAATAATGCACACACGTCAACACGCCCACCTACCACCTGACTCACAACAACCATTGAGACACGACTACAAAATGACACCCACACACAACCACAATCCTTTGCACCACAGCATTGCTGCCAGCAAGAGGGCAAATCGAGAAACTGCTAACTCACATAAAATCACATAGAAGACACCCACCCACCACCCTACCACACCCACCACACAAACACCCACCACACAAATCCGACACATCACACACCACACACCTGCACCTCCCAACTCACTCAACTCACACACTGAGCACCACACACCATGGCACCCAAAAAAAAACCGAAATTCTCAGAGACAGAGTTGAGGGTAATGGTAGATGAAATAATCCGTGTTGAGCCCCACATCTTCGGGGCCCAAGTCCAGCAGACGACCGTGGCGCAAAAGAACCACATGTGGGACAGGATCGTCACTCGGGTGAATGCGTCGGGGACTGTGCCGAGGACGAAGCATGACATTCAGAGGCGGTGGCATGACCTGAAGACCAGGATCAAGGGCATCCGAGCGAAAAACGTCGCTAGAGCCAATCATACTGGTGGTGGCACACCCCCGGAGCCATTACCCTACACCGATTGGGAGGAGAAGGTGCTGGGGATACTACACCGAGAGAGCCTAGACGGACTTGACGAAGGAGAAGAGACTGGTGAGTACAAACCAAGCACCACGATCAGCACGACATGGTCAGGCTCACACAACTGAGAAGAAACATCCCCTACGCCCCAAACCATGCACGTTCGACACCAACTCACTAACATGTCCATGGCTCCCAACAGGCCCCCATGTTCACGGGGAGGGTGGTGGTGGTGGTGGTGGAGGGTGGGGTGTGTGAGAGGCCCAAACTACAACTCCCAACAGGCCCCCATGTTCACGGGGAGGGTGGTGGTGGTGGTGGTGGAGGGTGGGGTGTGTGAGAGGCCCAAACTACAACTCCCAACAGGCCCCCATGTTCACGGGGAGGGTGGTGGTGGTGGTGGTGGAGGGTGGGGTGCGTGAGAGGCCCAAACTACAACTCCCAACTGGCCCCCATGTTCACGGGGAGGGTGGTGGTGGTGGAGGGTGGGGTGTGTGAGAGGCCCAAACTACAACTCCCAACAGGCCCCCATGTTCACGGGGAGGGTGGTGGTGGTGGTGGTGGAGGGTGGGGTGTGTGAGAGGCCCAAACTACAACTCCCAACAGGCCCCCATGTTCACGGGGAGGGTGGTGGTGGTGGTGGTGGAGGGTGGGGTGTGTGAGAGGCCCAAACTACAACTCCCAACTGGCCCCCATGTTCACGGGGAGGGTGGTGGTGGTGGAGGGTGGGGTGTGTGAGAGGCCCAAACTACAACTCCCAACAGGCCCCCATGTTCACGGGGAGGGTGGTGGTGGTGGAGGGTGGGGTGTGTGAGAGGCCCAAACTACAACTCCCAACAGGCCCCCATGTTCACGGGGAGGGTGGTGGTGGTGGAGGGTGGGGTGTGTGAGAGGCCCAAACTACAACTCCCAACAGGCCCCCATGTTCACGGGGAGGGTGGTGGTGGTGGTGGTGGAGGGTGGGGTGTGTGCGACAGGAAACAGAAATGGCTACAAATCTATATAACCATGTAATGTCCAAATTACTGACCAGCTCGATCTTGTCCCTCAGGTGATCGTCAACTGACTGCGGAAACCAGTACCCGGCCGCCAGCCTCGCCTCCCACACCTACAGGACTCTCTGGTGACGAGGACACAGTCAGCTCCGGGTCGGAGGATGGAGCGGGACCAAGCACGCAGCCAGGGCCATCTGGCTCACAGGGACTCCCGGGACCGACCAACGTCGCATGTGTGACTCCAGCGGCACCTGTCTCTGTGATCTGCACAGTCCCCACCACCACCAGTACCACCAGTACCACCAGTACCACCACTACCACCAGCACCAGGACTCCTGCCGCTGCCACCCAGCATAACCCACCGCGCAACGCTGGTCCAACGGCCCCACACACAAGCAGGGTGAGTGGGCCACAAACACAGGCAACGGGACAACATCCAATCAGGCGAGCCACACACCGCCGTGCAGAGGAGGAACAGCTACCCCAGCCAGTGGCACAGTCCCTACAAGCTCTTGCCAGGTGCCAGGCGTCATACGACCGGTCCCAGGCAAACGCTGATCGTGCACACCAGGACTCAGTGGACAACACCAACACCCAGCGCCAAATCGCTGGCATCCTTGGCCAGATGTTGCTGATCATGGAGCAGCAGGCAACGATGTGGAGTGAATGGGTTGGCCGGAACAGCCCCCCCCCTCCACCAAGTGTGGTAGCGCCACCGCCACCGTCACCTCCGCCTCCCCCGTCACCTCCGCCTCCCCCGCCACCTCCGCCTCCGCCGCGACCTCCGCCTCCGCCTCCACCGCCGCCACCACCACCTGAGCCCCTGGCGACGGATGTGGCCCATCAACAACCTGCCCTCCCAGCTGACTCTGTTCCAGGTCAGAGACGGAGGGGCCGGCCGAGGCAGAAAGAGGCTGAGAGCAGTGTTGGAGCGCCAGGCACACGCTCCAAGAGGGGACGACCATGACAATGTCACTGCCTGTGCCAGACATTCACCCAGCTAAGTAGCCTGTCCCACAGACAATCATTCCCACTGGTCTGCTGGACTACCCTGACACCCCCCAATGTGGTGTCAGCACGGACATTTCATCTGCCAATACCTTCAACTCCAACTCCCTCCACCCCACTGACTTGTAAATATTCACCAGCACAGAAGCACAACCTGTAAATAAATAGCATTAACTCACACAATGATGTTTTGCCTCCATGTTTATTCACATGATTGCCATCAGATACAGACGTAAACAGGTACAGGGATCATAGTCGTACATGATCATGGCGCTGCGGGAGTGACCTAGAGAAAACCAGAGACAGCAAACACACGTCAGTAAAGAGATTCACACACATCACAACACAATGCACAGCTACATTACACAAACGACAACCATCACACAAGCATGGGATGAGAGCACACACATCATGGACACTTCCATGTCCAAAGACATGAAGACACACATGTGCAACCATCACAAACAACACCCAGCTGATTAACCCCATATCCACACAACACCAGCAAACATACATGAGGCATTGTCAACCGCCACTAGAGGTAGATACTCACATTCAAGGGAAGTAGCGATCTATGAGCTGGCGCCTCTGGTCCACACCTTCCTCCTCACCACTATCCTCATCAGTCGACATGGGTGGGATGGGAGGCCGAGGCACTCCTTCGTCTTCAGGGTCCAACAGCAGTTCAATGTCATTGCGTACTGCCAGGTTGTGGAGCATGCAGCAGGCAATCACGATCTTGCATACTTTTCCTGGTGAGTAAGGCAGGGCCCCTCCGGTCTTATCGAGGCACCGAAACCTAGACTTTAGCAGTCCAAAGGTACGTTCGATGACTCTCCGTGTCCTTCCATGTGCCTCATTGTACCGCATGTCACCCGCCGTCCTCGGATTACGTAGGGGACTGAGGAGCCAGGGCCGGTTTGGGTAAGCCGAGTCGCCTATGTAGGGGGATGACAGAGACAAACATCAGAAAAAGATATGGTGGGTACCCCATGCAACACAGAGATCACAAGAGTACCCACTGCACACTCACCAACAAGCCACGCTTGACCGGGTCGCAGATTTGCCATGAGTCGTGGGACATTGCTGCTCCGCATGATGTGGGCGTCATGTGCGGATCCAGGAAATCTGGCACACACATGGGAGATGATGTTGTTCGCCAGGCACACCACCTGCACGTTCAGCGAATGAAAGTGTTTGCGATTCCTGAACACTTGTTCGCGTGCCCGTGGTGGAATGAGAGCGATGTGTGTGCCATCAATTGAGCCCACAACGTGAGGTATGTGGCCCAGTGCATAGAAACCAGCTTTGACAGCTGCCAACTCTTCCGGCCGTGGAAAATGTATGTACTCATCTTTGTACAGCATCATAGCTGTTAACACATCCCGAAGAACCGTGCTGAACATGGCCTGTGACATCCCCCCGGCAACTCCAACTGTGAACTGAAAAGTGCCAGTAGCGAAGAAATGTAGTACCGCCATGACCTTTGCAGTGGGTGTAATCGACCCAGGATACGTTCTACGTGGCTGCAGATGAGGAGACAATTGTGCCACAAGCTCCAGCAACCGACGTCGATCCAGCCGGAATTTCCGAATCACCTCCTCGTCTACCATATCCTCCAGCACAGTGTATGGCCGATGCACATTTGGAGCCCTCCTGTGTGGGAGAGAGATGTAACTTTGGTCAACTTACAAACGACGCATATGTGTAGAACTCCATCACATGTGTACCTTACTGACAAAACTTCAGTCTTCACCCTAATGTTTCGTAGACACATCACAGACACTCATGCTACTGCATGCACACAAACGATAAGTGTACACACGCCATGTCATCAAGCACAAATGCCACCACCAATAATGATGTGCATACGGAAATGACATGCATGGTGACACAACGTACAAAACACATACACGGAATGCATGTGTACCACCACCACTGTAGTCACCTCGACACAACAAGAAACTGACAACAGATGCATTAATTGGCCACACAGCCGTGATGTACTGTGTAGTTGTGAAGATGTAACAACGTCTGTAGGGTCACACCCGACGTCAACAAGTACAAATGCACATCTGTTGCCCATTATGTGCCGACCGATTGCCATTGTATGGACACACATGCTATATTGTATGACATATGACCTTTCCCAATCACGCTCACATCCCTCATGACACAACTGCACACAACACATCACGGTGCAGCGTCTGACAAGATCACATAATTGGCGCCGCCATGGCGGTGCTCAACTTCCGCTACTTCCCAAAGGCCATATGCGGCCAGCGTCCCTCTCCCCATTGGCTGCATGTGCATGGACCGTCACGGGCAGACATCGGCGACCGCACGTGCAAGCCTCAGGCACGGATGCTTCAGTTGCAACAATGTACTATCACTGGCGCCTCCATGGCGGTGCACGTACTCAGCGGGGGAGGTGCAGGCCTATACACCCTGTAGATGTAGTCAATGGACATGCCATTTCATGACCCCCCTTACAGTCACCTTGCATCATCCACCGGCCGGAGCGGCCGGGCCTAGGACGACCGCCGTGGCCGGCCATGAACAACCGCCGTGGCCGGCCATGAACAACCGCCGTGCCCGGCCATGAACAACCGCCGTGCCCGGCCATGAACAACCGCCGTGCCTGGCCATGAACAACCGCCGTGGCCGGCCATGAACAACCGCCGTGGCCGGCCATGAACAACCGCCGTGCCCGGCCATGAACAACCGCCGTGCCCGGCCATGAACAACCGCTGTGGCCGGCCATGAACAACCGCCGTGGCCGGCCATGAATAACCGCCGTGCCCGGCCATGAATAACCGCCGTGCCCGGCCATGAACAACCGCCGTGCCCGGCCATGGCGGTTGTGTTCATGGCCGGGCACGGCGGTCGTCCTAGGCCCGGCCGCTCCGGCCGGTGTACGGTGGATGATGCAAGGTGACTGTAAGGGGGGTCATGAAATGGCATGTCCATTGACTACATCTACAGGGTGTATAGGCCTGCACCTCCCCCGCTGAGTACGTGCACCGCCATGGAGGCGCCAGTGATAGTACATTGTTGCAACTGAAGTATCCGTGCCTGAGGCTTGCACGTGCGGTCGCCGATGTCTGCCCGTGACGGTCCATGCACATGCAGCCAATGGGGAGAGGGACGCTGGCCGCATATGGCCAATCGCAAGTAGCGGAAGCTGTGCACCGCAACTATAGGGCCAGTCATTGGCCCATTTCACGATCACGCTTCCAGGGCTGACCAATTGCTGGCGACGTATGCCACTGACACGTGCTGAGGGCCCTATATATGTGTGTTGGCCAAAACGACGCTTCCTACCCTGGGGACCAGTGCTGCCTGTGACCATCACCTCGACCTGCTGCTGCTGCTGAGCTGACCACCGACTGCTGCCTGTGACCATCACCTCGACCTGCTGCTGCTGCTGAGCTGACCACCGACTGCTGCCTGTGACCATCACCTCGACCTGCTGCTGCTGCTGAGCTGACCACCGACTGCTGCCTGTGACCATCACCTCGACCTGCTGCTGCTGCTGAGCTGACCACCGACTGCTGCTCTAGTGCCATACTCCGTGATCTTGCCATGTCGAGAGGCAAAGAGATCCGGTCTCGACCCTTCACCGCCGCGGAGCTTGATGTCCTCGTGGACGGTGTACTCCGCAACTATGGACGCCTCTACGGCGCACCAGGACGGGTGGTAAGTGCAGTGTGGGACATGTTGGTGTGCATGAGGGGGCAAAATGATCTTGCCAATTTCTATCTTAGCTGTGTAGTGTGGGCTACACATATGTTCCCGATTGTGCATGGCTGCTGACAGTTACGTCTTGCCCCTATGTGTGTTACAGGCCACCTGTCCACTGACTTTAACCCTTTTGTCTTTCATCATGGTAGGTCAAGCTGCACCTTCGCAAGGACCTGTGGAGGAGCATAGCACGGGAAGTACGGGCATTGGGGGTGTGCAACAGACGACATACACACTGCCACAAACGCTGGGACGACATTTCCAGGCTGAGCAAGAATGTAGCTGAAGTAACACTGGGCCTGATTCCAAGGACGCCCCGTCTGGCCCGACGCTCCATGACCCCTCTCATGCACCGTATCATTGCAGTGACGCATCCTGAACTGGCTGAACGTCTGAGTGCCGATCAACAGCAAACTAGCGGTGAGCATACTGTCTGTGTAGGAAACTTGTGAGTGCTATGCATGTATTGGTGCTCAGACACACTATTGAGTTCCGTGTTGCGTACGTATGCCTGTGCTGCCATTTTGGTCCCATTGGGTGGTACTCATTTGACAGCCAGGTCCGCCATGTTGACACGCCACTTGCTTAGTACTTGAGTGTTAAAGCACATCCCCTAGTGGTCCATGGCCCCATGGCAGGAAATGTGAGGATGACTGGTAGGGGTGGGCCATGTGCAGGATGTGGGCTCCTAAACCTTTGTCTGCTATGTAATTTGGCTATCCTGTTCCTTCTGTACGTCAGTCTGCCCATGACTCACACATCTTTTCTGTGCATTTCAGCTTTGACAGAGGACACTCTGCCACATACGGTGGAGAGTAGCCGAGGAAATGAGTCCGGCTCAGACTTCGCACACACGCAGACTGACACGGAGGAGGCCAGCGCCGGAGAGGGGGACAGGACCGTCCCTGAGGACTCGCATGTGGAGACACCATCGTCCTCCTCGTCGGACACTCTTGGTGAGCCTGCGCTGTTGTCACAGACTGGGAGTGGGCACTCATCACCTTCTGTCGGAAGACAGCACACAGGGCCCACACTTCCACCAACTGCACCATGTACTGTTCGTGGCCGGAGGAGTAGGGGGAGCAGAGTGGCGTTCGGTGCAGGCACCGCTGCCCCTGCCACGGTGAGCCAAAATGCACTGTGTGCTGAGGCAGTTGATCTGCTGCGACAGCTGTGTGTGGGGCAGACCAATATGACGAATGCTTTCCAGGACCATGATAGGAAGTTGGGGCAGGTGGTGGCATTCATGGAAGGGATGCATGGCGATCTTTCAGGTCTACACAGGACAGTGCAGTCATTGGCAAGCAGTGTGTCGTCTGCAATAGTTCAGTCGAATGAACAGGGTGCTACTTCTGTTTCCCCATCTACACCGCTGGATGTCTCAGGGGGTAGTGATTATTGTGAGCAAGACTCAAATAAAGGTTATTGCACTAGAAGCAGCGTCAGACAGCACGTCAGGGCACGCAGGGCACAGACCACATCCCCTAGATCACCTACATCTGTTCACGTAGACGACGTCAGATGCACTGGAGTACACACACAGGATCCACAAGTGTTGTTGGAGGACATGCCTTCAGGAGCTACACAGGCATTCAACACAAAAGGTACTCCCAAGGCATGGGATACTCACATGTCCATGGACTGTTCCTTGGACAAGGCCAGTCAGAAGACTAAGGCACCTACTAAGAGCAGGGAGACTCCCAAGAGCAGGCCCACTGCAGAGGTAAGGGACACTCCCAAGGACAGTGAGAAGACTAAGGCACCTACTAAGAGCAGGGAGACTCCCAAGAGCAGGCCCACAGCAGAGGTAAGGGACACTCCCAAGGACATGGACACACACAGAGAGCAGGTGTCTACTGGAGACAGGTGCACCACAGACGACAAGTCTGCTGGCAGGAACAGGGCGGCGAGCAGGGCACAGGCTACATCCAGAGACAACACTCCACCTAAGGATAAGGCACATCCTACGGACAAGGCATCTAGCATGGACAATGGCGCAATCAAGGACAGGCATACTTCACCCCTGGCTGCACTGAGGCTGATGTTAACTACTGAACGCCAAACTAATGTCTCCGCGGCGGAGTCCCCCCATACCTCCACTCCCATCCAGGCCAGTCAGAAGCAGAGGTGGGTGTCCCCTGTTGTTGCATCCCCCATTACACATCATTCCGAGTCCAGGCGGCAGGCACAGAGCAAACGACAAGCAGGCTCCAGCACGTCCCCAGAAACCAGATCCCCGGCAGCAGTTGCTCCACCTATGCTGGGTGGTGATTCTTTGGAGTCCCCGCCACTTGGCAGTCCAGTCCTGTCCAGGGTGCACTCACACCTCCATAAGAAACGCAGACACACACCATTGACACCTGCCAACCCCGATTTGGCTCTAGGTGACCTATCACCAGCTCCCAGGCCCACCCTGCCTCCTGGCCCATACAGCCCTGTGGCTCATCATTTCAGTTGTCCCAGTGGCGCTGGTGCAGTTGACTCTCATGTATCAGATGGTGGCACAGTGTCAGTTGTGCCCTCTCCTGTTGCACGTCCTGGCAGTGTATCTGGGTCTATGGCTCACGTGTCAGTTAGGAGATCTGTGGCTGTGTTGCACACTCCTGTTTCTGGTGCTGGCAGTCTGTCTGGGTCAGTGGCTCACGTGTCAGTAACTACATCTGTGGCTGTGTCTCACACTCCTGTTGCTGGTGCTGCCAGTGTGTCTGGGTCCGTGGCCCATGTGTGTGTGACTCGGGCTGTGACTGTGTCTCACACTCCCGTTGCTGGTGCTGCCAGTGTGTCTGGGTCCGTGGCCCATGTGTGTGTGACTCGGGCTGTGACTGTGTCTCACACTCCCGTTGCTGGTGCTGCCAGTGTGTCCGAGGCAGGTAGTTCACGCAGTCCCCCTGATTCTGTGATGTGAGGTGCTGTACACTTCACTGAAATGTTACTTCACATGGTGTGTCCATTGGGAACTGCGTGGCACTCTTGTGGTTCCTGTGACGGGTTGGTAGGGACACGTAGTTGTGCAGCCTCTGATGTACCTGCTGTGTACTGCACTATGCCCTGTTGATGCTCTGATACTGCATACTGCCCTCTCGTTACCTGCTATGATGTACCTGCTGTGTACTGCACTATGCCCTGTTGATGCTCTGATACTGCATACTGCCCTCTCGTTACCTGCTATGATGTACCTGCTGTGTACTGCACTATGCCCTGTTGATGCTCTGATACTGCATACTGCCCTCTCGTTACCTGCTATGATGTACCTGCTGTGTACTGCACTATGCCCTGTTGATGCTCTGATACTGCATACTGCCCTCTCGTTACCTGCTATGATGTACCTGCTGTGTACTGCACTATGCCCTGTTGATGCTCTGATACTGCATACTGCCCTCTCGTTACCTGCTATGATGTACCTGCTGTGTACTGCACTATGCCCTGTTGATGCTCTGATACTGCATACTGCCCTCTCGTTACCTGCTATGATGTACCTGCTGTGTACTGCACTATGCCCTGTTGATGCTCTGATACTGCATACTGCCCTCTCGTTACCTGCTATGATGTACCTGCTGTGTACTGCACTATGCCCTGTTGATGCTCTGATACTGCATACTGCCCTCTCGTTACCTGCTATGATGTACCTGCTGTGTACTGCACTATGCCCTGTTGATGCTCTGATACTGCATACTGCCCTCTCGTTACCTGCCTCTGATGTACCTGCTCTGTACTGCACAATGCCCTGTTGATGCTCTGATACTGCATACTGCCCTCTCGTTACCTGCCTCTGATGTACCTGCTCTGTACTGCACAATGCCCTGTTGATGCTCTGATACTGCATACTGCCCCTCTCACGTGCTGCCTCTGATGTACCTGCTCTGTTCTTTGCAATGCCCTGTTGATGCTCTGATACTGCATACTGCCCCTCTCACGTGCTGCCTCTGATGGACCTGCTCTGTGCAATGGACTGTTGATTCTCTGTGCCCCTCTCATGTGCTGCCTCTGATGGACCTGTTCTGTGCAATGGACTGTTCATGCACTTGGCCCCTCTCACGTGCTGCCTCTGATGGACCTGCTCTGTGCAATGGACTGTTGATTCTCTGTGCCCCTCTCATGTGCTGCCTCTGATGGACCTGTTCTGTGCAATGGACTGTTCATGCACTTGGCCCCTCTCACGTGCTGCCTCTGATGGACCTGCTCTGTGCAATGGACTGTTGATTCTCTGTGCCCCTCTCATGTGCTGCCTCTGATGGACCTGTTCTGTGCAATGGACTGTTCATGCACTTGGCCCCTCTCACGTGCTGCCTCTGATGGACCTGCTCTGTGCAATGGACTGTTCATGCACTTGGCCCCTCTCACGTGCTGCCTCTGATGGACCTGCTCTGTGCAATGGACTGTTGATTCTCTGTGCCCCTCTCATGTGCTGCCTCTGATGGACCTGCTCTGTGCAATGGACTGTTGATTCTCTGTGCCCCTCTCATGTGCTGCCTCTGATGGACCTGCTCTGTGCATTGGACTGTTGATTCTCTGTGCCCCTCTCATGTGCTGCCTCTGATGGACCTGTTCTGTGCAATGGACTGTTCATGCACTTGGCCCCTCTCACGTGCTGCCTCTGATGGACCTGCTCTGTTCTTAGCAATGGACTGTTGATGCTCTGATACTGCATACTGCCCTCTCGTTACCTGCCTCTATTGTACCTGCTCTGTTATGCACAATGCCCTGTTGATGCTCTGATACTGCATACTGCCCTCTCGTTCCCTGCTATGATGTGCCTGCTCTGGTGCCCACTTTGCCCATGCTCACGCATACACTGTGATTAAACCCCTATTTTGTGAAATAAAGGTGGTCTATCAATTCTCGTGGTTTTTCGTTGTCATTCCTGCTTGCGTACTACAAATGTGTATTCGTATTTGCTTCTCATCAGTGGTTACGGTGACATGACACTCCCCCTCCCTACGTCACGTCCCTTGCTGGTATTCACCTCCAGACAGCCAATGGTTTGTGCCTTACCTGCGTCGTCGTCCATAGTAGGCCATGACTAGGACGTGGTGGATCGCGAAGAGCATCGGGAAAGCGTGTAGCGCAGGGTCCATGGTGGTGGTTAGCTTGCGGTGGGTATCTCGGCTGTGTCACCTGTGTTCGCTGTGGGGATTCCGACGTGTTCAGACAGGTTGTTTTTCCGCTGCGGTTTTATGTGTGTTTTCCGCCATCTTGATTGGGGGGACGGTCTTAGTCGTCAGTACGTACGGCGGTGCGTCCGGATGTGTTACGTCCGCCGCATGGTCGTGTGTAGTTGGCCGGCGGAGCGTGCTTTTCCGTCGCGGACGGAAATTTGACACGTTTTACTATCCTGATATGGCGGACGGAGTATCCGCGGCAGGTGGACACGGAAAAGGCTTTTTCCACCTACTCACGGGCCGCGGTGGCTCTTCCGTCCGCCATCCTAATCGACCCCTCTATGTCTAATAACTTTGGCGTTTGTGGACGGAATTGGCTGAAATTTTCTGGAAAATGGCACATTTTGTTTCTGAGCAGCTCCTGGAAATTTGGGGGGGTTTCGGCAAGGGGTGCTGAGATAAAAGGGGGGTCCCAAAACGCGTTTTTCCCATGTTAATTTCCATAGGGCGGTTGGCCTCACTTTTAGCCCGAACGGCTGAATGGATTTGCACGAAACTTGGCAAAATTGTAGGGACTGTTAGCCCGATGTGCCTTTGCTAGGTCTCAATATATGTGCTTCAGTGGATTTTGAGAAATTAACGTTTAAAACAAGATATATATCTGTAACAGCGCTCCGGGCTGCGCTCCGGTTCGCGAACTTTTCGCGTATCGGAACTATGCGAAGCGAAGCTGATTGGCTCTCCGGTGTCTGTCAACATTCTAAACAGTCCGGAGCGGCCGCCATCTTGTCTCTCGGTAGGATCGAGAGACAAGAGGAGGCCAAAACAAAGGGGGAAATTACCATAAGGGGGCATAGTAGATCCTCCTTGACCCCCTACGTTTTATGTGGAGGTTTTAAAAGGGCCCAGGAGGGTCAAAAAAAATTTTTTTTTTTTTTGCGTGGTGAGCGCCAGGTTCGCGAACCGGAAAGCGTTCTGGGCAGCGTACTATAAGGAAAAAAGAATGATAGACTTTTCTAATACTGTATGTTAATTGTTTGTTGTTTTTGTTGTTTTTTTGTTTTCTTTATTTTTAAAGTTTTTTTTTTATTTTGATTGTGTTTCATAATTCGTTAAACTTTCTAACATTTCAGTGTCAGAAATTTCAAAATTGAATATAGGGTGTAACATGTCCTCATTTTGAAGCAGGTTATCCACTGCTTCAACACATTGTAGTAGTTCCTGGTCTCTACTTTGATCCATAAAATCATCAATTTTGTCTTGGCTGCTCTCCTCCAGTACAATTGTAAATTGAACTTGCTGCTCGCCTTCCATTTTGCCTGAAATTTTGATTAAAAAAATATATATTAGTAGAGATAGGGCACTGTTGGGATTAATTTTCGATAGGCAGTTTTTATCAGTGAATTTTTCTTTTGGCAGTGTATAGTATCAGAGTGGAAATAGGACTATAAAAAAGTGTATGTGATTTAACCAAGACAAGCCTAATTCCATTCATAACTATAACAGAGAAGTCTATCTAAATCCATAACTACTACAGAGGGATAGTGTATATCTATCAGAAAAAGTCTACCATATTAAGTTATAGTGCACAATATACTTCAGTTTTAAAAATAACAACTTACCTTCACAAACAAGTTGAAGTGTTTGGTAGCTATTCAAATGTGATGTACAACAAGAAGTAGCAGTCAAAATGGCTGTGTTTCCTTCTCTTCCTTTATATATATTCAGGTATATAACCAATCAAATGTCAGGTAATAAAAGTTGAAATTGAAAGTAACATTTTCATTGGTTGTCAATTCCAACACTTCAGATGTGTTTTGTGAAGTAATTTACCTCACGGTACTTAGAGAGGTCTACAGGCTAAATGGCTAAATGAAATTTCAATCAAATTTGTGAAAATGAAAGGGATTGTTATGTAGTATGAGCTAATCTATGTTTGGTGAGAGTGTCTCTAGTCGTTTTTCTGTAAATTACTTTCCCACCTTTTTTTAGGACCGCTTCCCGGGAAACGGTCCGGTCCGCGAACCTTAAGCGTCACGGGAGTCCACCATTTTGTGTTTCGGTCGCATTAAGATACAAGATGGAGGGCAAATAATGTTTAGAATGGGTAGAAGGGGTCATGGTAGCCTTATCTTGACCCCCTAGGTTTTCTGAGGGTGGCTGAGGAGGCTTATATGTGAGGAAAAAAAACATTTTTAAAAAAAATTCCGCGAGGTTAGCTTTCGGTTAGCGAACCGGGTAGCGGCCCGGGGAGCGTATTTTGTGGAAAATTAGTGAAAAAAGTTAGAAAAAAATAATATTTGTGAGTGATCAGATGAAGGGTAGCTCTGAGAAGAGCTTTTGGGTTTATGGTACATTTAGGTACTTATAAGTAGGTACCAATGCACAGTCTTAAATTCAGAATGAAAATTCTGTTGCCCTCATCTGAGAAGTGAACTCCATCTCCTCTGTAGATATCTTGCATGTAGTAACGCAAGTTATTGTTGTACAAGGAGCCCATTCCATGGTCTCTCATGAAAGCTGAAACAGATTTGTTTACATGCTTCCTCGCTTTCTCAATTTGTGGACAAAATTGGTTAGACCACCTCCATTTCTGTCTTTGGCATATATTGGAATATACCAAGGCAGTTTGAGGAAAAAGTGCCATTAATTGCTCAAAGGTGTCCTTTAAAAGCATTTCCAGACCTACCCCAGTCAAAGTGCCTAAATCATTACCTCCACAGTGCACAATTAACAGGTCAGGTTTTGGCAAATGCATAAAGGTTTTCACCAATGGTATCAATTGGTGACATTTTAATCCTCTTTGGCCCAACCACTTAATTTCCACATCTTGTAAATTGAGGTTAGGTAAATTTCTGTTCTCAGCATACCTTTGAGCCCAGTGGATGTAACTATGTCCAACAATCCAGACATTAAACATGGTGGGAGAAGGTTGTGCTGCAGTCAGATGAAGTGTGGTAATGAAAGGGCAGTTGAAACAGTAGGAGTTTGTAAAGAAAAAAAACTGTGGATTTCCAGTGCTAATGATTCGTTAGCAGTGATTGGTGCATTTCCATTTCTGAAAACAGAAAGTTAGGGTGCATGGATGTGTTCTTTGAAAGATGTAATTTGAATGGTCAAGGAAAAAACATTTAATAAAAGATTGCACTGGATACGCAGGTGCACTGAGAGTTCAGAGTTCAATTGAAACATTGTTGTGTGAACTTGCAAACATGAGAGGTCTTCCAGGAGGTGGTTGCTATGGAAAAAAGGCAGAGAGGGCAGAGGGGGGAAGGGTTTTGATTTGAAAAAAGTGAGGGAAGAGTTATGATTGGCTAATATGAGAGATATGTGAAATGAATATCTGTATTTCTGTGCTTTCAATAGCTGCAGCCTCTGGAGTGCATCCTTTTTCTTCTGCTGAAGACAATTTGGTGTATTTCTGAGACTGTTTTCAAAACTCAAAAAGTATTTGCTAAGGTGAGAAAAGATTTATTTAATTTAGATAGAGAATAGTATGATTTAAGGAGAAAATGATGAAGAAAGCTGTGTTTTTAAAATGTGGCTTTGTCTCTAGTGATATACAAATAGATTTTGTTTCTTTGAGAAATTGTAATTGCATATTCGGTGTAGCATTCTGGCATGCAGTAACACAAGTTATTGTTGTACATGGAGCCCATTCCATGGTCTCTTATGTAAGCTGAAACAGATATGTTGTTTTTAAAAACGATTTTTGAAATCAATTACATTTCTGGATATGTACTGCTAGAGCTTCATAGGTTGTTTTGGGTCATATTTAAGGCATTTGAGTGTCTTTGATGTTATTTTTTCCTTTTTAAATGGAAAGCATTCCTCATGGGGCAAGTGTCTTGTAAATACGCTCCCACCTGTGCTTGGCAAATTTAGATTTTGATTATGGGAGTTACATAGCCATGTTAATAATGTCCAAAAAATGGTGCTAGGGCATTCCAGAAAACGCTTTCATGTGTCTCAAGGACATTTTCAGTCATTTCCTCTTGAATGCAGGTGTACAATTGATTTATATGCTGTGTTTAAAAACGATTTTTTGAAATCAATTACATTTCTGGATATGTACTGCTAGAGCTTCATAGGTTGTTTTGGGTCATATTTATAAGGCATATGAGTGTCTATGATGTTATTTTTCCCATTTGAATTGAAGAGCTTTCTCCATGGGGCAAGTGTCTTGTAAATACGCTCCGACCTGTGCTTGGCAAATTTTGATTTTGATTATGGGAGTTACATAGCCATGTTAATAATGTCAAAAAAATGGTGCTAAGGCATTCCAGAAAACGCTTTCATGTGTCTCAAGGACATTTTCAGTCATTTCCTCTTGAATGCAGGTATACAATTGATTTATATGCTGTGTTTAAAAACGATTTTTTGAAATCAATTACATTTCTGGATATGTACTGCTAGAGCTTCATAGGTTGTTTTGGGTCATATTTATAAGGCATATGAGTGTCTATGATGTTATTTTTCCTTTTTAAATGGAAAGCGTTCTTTATGGGGCAAGTTTCTTGTAAATACGCTCCCACCTGTGCTTGGCAAATTTAGATTTTGATTATGGGAGTTACATAGCCATGTTAATAATGTCCAAAAAATGGTGCAAGGGCATTCCAGAAAACGCTTTCATGTGTCTCAAGGACATTTTCAGTCATTTCCTCTTGAATGCAGGTATACAATTGATTTATATGCTGTGTTTAAAAACGATTTTTTGAAATCAATTACATTTCTGGATATGTACTGTTAGAGCTTCATAGGTTGTTTTGGGTCATATTTATAAGGCATTTGAGTGTCTATGATGTTATTTTTCCCATTTAAATTGAAGAGCTTTCTCCATGGGGTAAGTTTCTTGTAAATACGCTCCCACTTGCGGTTGGCAAATTTAGATTTTGATTATGGGAGTTACATAGCCATGTTAATAATGTCAAAAAAATGGTGTTAGGGCATTCCAAAAAAACGCTTTCATGTGTCTCAAGGACATTTTCAGTCATTTCCTCTTGAATGCAGGTATACAATTGATTTATATGCTGTGTTTAAAAACGATTTTTTGAAATCAATTACATTTCTGGATATGTCCTGCTAGAGCTTCATAGGTTGTTTTGGGTCATATTTATAAGGCATTTGAGTGTCTATTATGTTATTTTACCCTTTTCAAATGGAAAGCGTACCTCATGGGGCAAGTTTCTTGTAAATACGCTCCCACTTGCGGTTGGCAAATTTAGATTTTGATTATGGGAGTTACATAGCCATGTTAATAATGTCCCAAAAATGGTGTAAGGGCATAATCAAAATCTAAATTTGCCAACCGCAGGTGGGAGCGTATTTACAAGAAACTTGCCCCATTAGGTACGCTTTCCATTTAAATGGGAAAAATAACATCATAGACACTCAAATGCCTTATAAATATGACCCAAAACAACCTATGAAGCTCTAGCAGGACATATCCAGAAATGTAACTGATTTCAAAAAATCGTTTTTAAACACAGCATATAAATCATTTGTATACCTGCATTCAAGAGGAAATGACTGAAAATGTGCTTGAGACACATGAAAGCGTTTTCTGGAATGCCCTAGCACCATTTTTTGGACATTATTAACATGGCTATGTAACTCCCATAATCAAAATCTAAATTTGCCAAGCACAGGTGGGAGCGTATTTACAAGACACTTGCCCCATGAGGAACGCTTTCCATTTAAAAAGGAAAAATAACATCATAGACATTCATATGCCTTATAAATATGACCCAAAACAACCTATGAAGCTCTAGCAGTACATATCCAGAAATGTAATTGATTTCAAAAAATCGTTTTTAAACACAGCATATAAATCAATTGTATACCTGCATTCAAGAGGAAATGACTGAAAATGTCCTTGAGACACATGAAAGCGTTTTTTGGAATGCCCTAGCACCATTGTTTGGACATTATTAACATGGCTATGTAACTCCCATAATCAAAATCTAAATTTGCCAAGCGCAAGTGGGAGCGTATTTACAAGAAACTTGCCCCATGAGGTACGCTTTCCATTTAAAAAGGGTAAAATAACTTCATAGACACTCAAATGCCTTATAGATATGACCCAAAACAACCTATGAAGCTCTAGCAGGACATATCCAGAAATGTAATTGATTTCAAATAATGACTTACTTCATTGGTAGGCCTTCACATGTATTATCTCCTTTGTTTTCTTCAGTGAAAATCTTATCTGGAACCATGTGTTGGCCTCACCTCAAACAAACAAAACAGGTGATGGACCGAATGTGGATCAATGAAACACATTCACCCAGTCCAAAGATCTGGGCCTAAACAAACCTTTAGATAGGCCACACCTTATCGTCATCCTGAATTAATCATTTAAAATATTAGGGAGAGATTTATGATTGTTGTATGCCTGTTTTGTACCACTGTGTGTCATTTTTGTGATGCAGTGCTGGTGCAAAAGATTTGCTATGTTAAATAATAAGTAGGGCATTAAGTTTTTGATGACTGTTATTCATTTACTGTTTGGTAATAGTGGTTAATAACATTTTTTATTATATTTTTCCACAGATTCAACTGCAGATCTTTTCTTAATTTGAAAAATGCCAACGAAAAATCGAATTAGAAAGGCTAGAAAACGTCAAAGACAGCAGGATGATCTTTTATTGCAGCAGTCCTCTTCCCCAAATACTTTTCAAAACACCAAGAAAGCTCCGGGTAAGAGCACAAAATCATTCTTAAGAAATATTTTTAGTAAAAAAAGAATTTATCCCAAAAATGTTTCAGTTCAGAAAAAGAAAAGCAATTTAAATGGAAAGGAAAGACCCATCAAAAATGTTACTGGTAGAGGAAGAGATAACTCTGTGCATGATAGTGGAAGGAAACAACAGTTTAGGGACATTCGAAAACGAATGTTCCGTAACAGGATAATAGTTAATTTATTAAAAAATATTAAGAAAGGCCAACAGAAAGTGGCATTTTATAAGAAGAAGAAAAATGTAGAGAAAATTATTGATCATGCTTTTGAAATTAAGCGAAAGTTGTTTATTTTGGTAATTAATAGAATTAGGAAACTAAGCAAGGTAATTTCTCATTTCAAAACAAAAAGTAGATGGAAGAGAGTAGTAAATCGTAGTAACTTTTGTGAAGTGTTTTCCGGAGAATGGATGCATAGTTCAAGTTGTGAGGCATTTTTTAATGAGGAGAGTTATTTTCAGGATAATGATTTGGTGTTTGCAGTTGACACCAGTGGTCGAGCTTATGAAGTGAAGGATGGTTGTCCAGTTGAAAAAGAAAAACTTGTGACAACAGAGACAGAAGAGGCGCTAAGTGATGAGGTTTTAGGAAGACGTCCTAAGGGTCCTGTGTACATTTGGAAGTGTAGTTCTATTTGCAGTGTGCGACAGGTTTCCATCAATTTGCTTTGTGATTTTATACGGACATTTAATAAGAAAAGTTTGAAGCAGAAAATGAAGTTGTTGCAAGATTTAGATCCTTGCAGAGTGAGACAAATGACAGGTTTGCGTGGTCATTCACTGGCTTGTCTTTCCAGGAGAGTATGCCAGAGTGTTTTTCATCATTTCAGGATGCTAGCAGTGCATCATAATAAAGTGAGAAAATTAGTGAGAATGTTGTATTATGCTAAGAGTCCAGCAATTATGCTTAAACAATTATGTGCTGCTCTTTTGCATGGTTCTGAAATAGATGTGAAGAATATTTGTGAAGAAATTGAGTTTTGTTACTTTGGTAGTAAAGATGAGAATGTTCAAATTGACCCAGAAGTAGAGGGTAATGTTGAAGATAATGTACAGGTTTCCAGTACAGATAATTTTCAGAAGGAAATTGCCACGTTTCAGATGAAATCAAGTGAGAGGCCTAATTTCACTTGTGTATGTTGTCGACGCACTTATTATAAGAATCAGACTAAGTTAGTGGATTTATATGCAAAAAGTGAAAGGGAAAATAATAGTGAATGGAAGGATTTTGCCTCATACTTGATGGTAGAAAATTATTTTGATTTGGGATCGGATCAACGTGTGTGTACTTATTGTTGTAATAAATTAAACCAAAACCAGATGCCTGCTAGGGCAGTTCAGAATAATCTGGAATTGGTTGAGATTCCTTCTGAATTGAAGGATTTAAATACTTATGAATCTATTTTGATTCAAAGTATCCATCCCTTTCAGGCTATTGTAAGAATGGAGCCAAAGACAGGGAAGTTGCCTCCAGCAGATTTACAGAGAGGATTAAAGGGAAGAGTTGTTTATTTGCCTCTAGATTTGAACAAAAACATTAACACAATTGGAGTAGAAAAAGTGGAAGAGGAACCTCTGGTTATCTTGGTTAATGGGGTTCCGACAAAGAATAAGAAAATATGGCAAGATTTAGTGGATGTTAGGAAAGTCAAAAAGGCAACATTGTATTTGAAGAAAAATAATAAGTACTATAAGAATGTATATGTTGCAGAAGAGGAAGTAAGTGATGAAGAGGATAGCGATTTGTGTGCTGGCCAAATTGAGAAAGTAGAGGCCTCTAAAAGTGAAGAAATATATGAACATTATAGTGTTCATCCTTTGCATTCCAAGGAAGTCATGGGGAATGCTATTGAGTTGTTTCAAATGAAACAAGCCAAAGGGAGTCCCATTAGTGTTTGGGAGGAAAGTTTGGAAGCTCGGTGTTTCCCACAGCTATTTCCCACAGGTCGAGGAGGAAGATATGATGAGCGACCTCATCAAATTCCTGCATCTGAATACCGGACTTTACGATTGTATGCAGAAGATCCTAGGTTTCGTCAATGCATTCCCTATTTGTTTCATCTCCTGTTTGAAAGCGATCTGTCTGGACTGTCATATGCAGTGAACCACATCTTAAAAAGTGGTATACAGATGCGAAACATCTCGGCAAGTGATTTTATGCATAAAGTCAATGTCCAAGACAGTATTTTGGATTCTCACTTAATTAATCTCATGGCGTGTCAGCGTGGTACTAATGAGTACTGGTACCGTCGTCATGGTGATTTAAAATGTATGCTGAGGAACTTAGTAACTCCGACATGGTTCCTCACTCTGAGCTGTGCCGAGTATGGCTGGGAAGACTTACTTGAATTTCTACGAGAGGCAAATGGAAATATTGAAAACATTGAATTCAAGACACCTGGAGAACTGTGTTCTTTGGATCCAGTGAATGTATGCAGGTACTTCAATCATATATTTGAAGCTATGATGTCTTTCATCACAAATAAGAAGAATCCACCTCTTGGAGAGGTGTTGGATTTCTTCTGGAGAAAGCAGTACCAAGCAAGAGGTGCTCCTCATATACATATGTTGTTGTGGATCAAGGATGCTCCTAAATTTGGAACAGATCCGGATGACTTAGTGATGAATTTCATAGAACAGTATTCTACGTGTGCTGTTCCAAACGCAACGGAGAAGAAAAGCCTAAGAGAACAAGTTCTACGTTTCCAAAGCCATCGTTGTGGAAAGTACTGTCGTCGTAAATTCAGAAACAAGGACAAGTTCTACACCAAATGTCGTTTCAACTTTCCACGACCGGTGATTTCTAAAGGAAGAGTGAACAGTTTGATGTCTTCATTGCGACATAATGTGACGAGGAAATCACCCAAAAATACATACAATTTGAAAAGGAACGAAGAGTCCAAGTACATCAGCGACTACAACCCAGTGATTTTGTCCATGTGGAATGCTAACATGGATATACAGTTTGTGGCTGACAACTGTATGGCTGTGGCTCGGTATGTGACATCTTACATCACCAAAAAAGAAAAGACAGAACTGAAGGATATGTGGGAGGACATTTCCCATGAAAAGAGCCTCAGCAAGAATTTGTACAGTTTCAGTCTGAAGATGTTGTCGCATCGAGAAATCGGAGCTTACGAATGTTCTGATCGATTGTCTTCAGCAAGTCTCTATGCCAAATCCAGGAGTATCGTTTGGGCGAGTCTTGGTCTTGCTGCAACGCGAAATCGAGTTCTAAAACCTGTCCGGGAAATTGAGTATTTGGCAGAAAAGGAACCAAACAGTACCGACATTTTGAAGACAAACATGTTGGATACATATTATCCAAATCGAAGCAGTCACC
Organism: Lissotriton vulgaris; assembly: GCF_964263255.1. NCBI lineage: Eukaryota > Metazoa > Chordata > Amphibia > Caudata > Salamandridae > Lissotriton > Lissotriton vulgaris. The sequence continues at coordinate 47,842 of NW_028246417.1, read as the reverse complement.
TTGAGAATGTTTGTCTATATGATGTTCTACAAAATTATATATTCAAGAGGAACATCAAAGAAGATATTGAGAAAGGAGTGTATGCTGTAATTGGAAGTGAGGGATGCCTGGTCAAGCAAAGAAAGTGCCAATTAGTAAACCATCGAAAATTGAGTGGCGAATCTCCAGAAAAAAAGGAGTTTTTCTATTTAGCACTTTTGCAACTTTTCAAGCCTTGGCGTGCAGAAGAGGAACTGCTTGGAGATTTCCTCTGTTACGAAGACTCTTTCACTGCTGCTAAGGAGACCATAGAATGTCCTGCTTTTCCCAAATATCAAGAAATGCTAACTTTGGAAATTGAGCAGGAAGCAACGATTGCAGCCGAGATTGCCAGAGACAGTTCTCAGGACAGTCAGAGTTCTGTTTCATTGAGTCAAGATCCACTTGGAGGACCTATTATCGAAAATGAAGCTGCCACTGCTATGAATGAAGTGGAAAGAGCCATGGCATATGCTCAGGAGGATTCAGTTAACTTAGAAGACTTGGAAAAACAACTCAACGTTGAGCAGAGGAAAATATATGATGAAGTTACCAAGCAAATTGAGCACGGATTAAGTCATGAGAAGAAAGAGTGCTCATGTACATCGTTGAAGCCTGTCCGACTGTACGTGAGTGGAGAAGCGGGAACTGGAAAAAGTTTCCTCATTAAAGCAATTTCTTGTTATTTGCAGGAAAGGACTGAGTCATCGCTGTCTTGTGTTGTCACCGCTCCTACTGGACTGGCAGCACATAACATTAAAGGTATTACTTTGCATCGTCTACTGATGCTGCCAGTGGAGCATGACAACAAATTACAATACCACAAGTTATCTGGGGATGCTTGCTGTGAAGTTTCAAGAGTCTTGAGGAAAATGAAACTACTTATCATTGACGAAGTAAGCATGGTTTCCAATGTCATGCTTGCCTTTGTGCATTTGAGAATGCAAGAAGTACTTAAAACTGAATATGATGTGTTATTTGGTGGCAAACACATCATTGTTTTCGGAGATCTTCTGCAGCTGACACCAGTAAAAGGTCAACCTGTGTTTAAAATACTCACGCATGAAGATACCAGGAAGTGCCTAGGGAGCATTGGCAACGTCAATATATGGTTAAACTTCAATTATACTGAACTGCATGAAAATATGCGTCAGGCGAAGGATGAAGATTACAAGAATATTCTACAAGATATTAGAATTGGAAAAGTGACCGAGCATGGAAAAGAAGCTTTAAATGCACGATTACTTTCAAATTTATATCCCGAACAAGAGATTGTGCCTGAGAATATTTTTCAGAAAATTACTGAGAAGAAATCCGGAATATGTTTGATGCCAACTCTTGCAGAATGTGCCATCTTCAACAACAAAATGTTGAATTTAGAAAAGCAAGAGATTGTGAAACTTGAAGCTATTGACAAAATAGAGCATATGGGATCAACAATTATTTTGTCAGAGAATTTGAAATCAAAATTGGATTCATTAGAGAAGACTATATCTAAAACAGCGGGTTTTGAAAAGACTTTGAATGTGTGTTTAAATTGCCGAATCATTTTGAGAAGGAATTTACATGTTGAAAGAGGTCTGGTAAATGGATCAATGGGTAATGTTGTTGATTTTGAGAAATACAGAAATAGAGATGGAATAGAATTTTTAAAAATTAAATTTGATGGCATTGAGGAAGTACAGCTAATTGGTCGTTGTTCTGCTAGGTTTTTGCTTGTTAAAGACTTATATGTTCGCCGTAAACAGTTTCCTGTTTGCTTGGCATATGCGGTGACAATCCATAAATCGCAAGGCTTAAGTGTAGACAGTGCATTGGTGAATATTGGCAGTTCTGTGTTCAAGGAGGGTATGGCATATGTGGCATTGTCACGAGTTAGAACTTTATCGGGATTGTACTTGATTGACTGTGATGTCACAAACATTTGTGCGGATCTAGATTGTGTTAAGGAATACAATAGGTTAAGAAGAGAGTATGCGCCACATTTGCCTCAATATCCTTTGTTTGAGAAACGTGTGGTAGGCCGGAAACGTAGAAATATCAGTAATAGTAGGGAGGTTGTAGCAAAAAGACCAAAAGTCAATGAACCGAAAATTGTTAGCAGAAAGAAAGTGGATTCTGTTGAAGATGTTGTCGGTTTTCAATTTGAAAATAGTTCTGGTGTCAACTGCTATGCAAATGTAGTGGTTAATGTTCTCTTTTCACTAGAGAGTTTAAAAGAACAGATTCTGTTGAATTCAGAACAAATTTTATGCTGTTTGTTGAATTCTGTTTTCGAGAAATGTAGCACTGATCGAACAAAAGTAGAAAGTGTGTCTGAAGTTCGTTATCTGTTAGATGAATGTTCAGGTCAAACAGACTTCTCTGAAAATAATCAGCAAGATTGTCAGGAGTTTTTAATGTATATGCTTGATGTATTGCAAGATGAGGGTGTAGATGTAGATCAGCTGTTTGGGCTTTCTTATCAATGGCAGCATGACTGCGAGAACTGTATGGTATCAAGTACTACTAGTGTAGACTCAGAAAGATTTATATATTTAACTTTGCCAGACAGTAAATCAGTCTCCTTTAATAAGCTAGTAAATTCAGCGGATCACAGCATGGAGTGTAGCCAATGTAAATCTGAAATGATGTCAACATTATTTATACGTAGATATGGCCAGTATGTCATTTTAATGATCCAACGATGTAGGCCTGATGGATCAAAATTGTCAACTTTAATAAAAAATGTTGTGGCTTCTCAGCTGTCAATATCAGGAAGGACTTTTGTAACTGTAGCAATTATCTATCACGATGGTCCTTCAACAACATCAGGACATTATACAGCTTATTTAAAGTCTCGAAACGGCTGGTCATTCTGCAATGATTCCGTTGTAACTTTCAAAAAAAAATTGCCGTTTGACCTTAAAAATTCTTACCTGGTGTTTTTAAAACCAAAATTTTAAAGAAAGAATCTCGGGATTTCCTGTGAAGAATTGCAAAAGGTTCATCAAGTAGAGGGAATGTAAGTCTGCAATGCTGTCTAGATTATTGGTCCAAAACTTTTAATTATAATGTCAATTTAAAAATCCAACTATATAAACCTGATGCAAGTAAGTCTGCTTCATAGTAAGCAGTATCAGTGTCATAGGAAAAGGAGAACATGAGTGACAAAGAAGGGTAAGATATTAGTAGTCCAGGATTGTGAAAATAAACTTAAATGTTTTCTTTTTGAAAGTTGCGAAAATAGAAAATGACGGGATTTGATTGGGAGAATTACAAGACTTGTGAATCGCTGCAACATGATTTGGCCTAGTGGAAACATGTGGTAGAATGTGAGAAGTCTTTTCTTGTATGTAACATATTTTTCAAAACGATGGAGGTTTTCTTTCAGAAAGTGGCGGGCTAAAAATATTTATAGCACAACAGAGTGGACGCTGTTCATAGGACATCCTACGACGTCATTGAAAGTAAGTTAATTTTAAGGACTTTTGAATTCAGATTTCTTAGGTTGTATGGGTTTTTTAAACACAATCATTTTGATTGTGTTTTTTTTCCCCGCTGTTACATGATGAATACCTTCAAGTCACTGATTTAAGTGAAATTTGATACATTCTGAGAACAGCAAAAATAAACCATTTAACATGTATAATTAATGTTCTGCTTTTTGTACTTATGATATACATTTAGAAATGTGAGGTAGATATGGAGAAACTGAGTCTTCTGTAAGTGTCAATTTTAATGCTTACAGTGCTGTACTTCAGGGTACTGTTTTTTTTTTAAAAAAGGAATAGGCCTCACATCAAAGAAAGCTCTTGAAAGCACACATCTTATTTGCATCCTGAAACAATCATTTAAAATGTTAGACACAATTTTATGATGGCTTTACATCTTTTTTGCGCTGCTATTGCATCACTATTGTGAGACATCAGCAGTGCAAAAGAAGCACCATGTTCCAAAATAGGCCTCAGTTCATCAGCATGAAGATACTGTTTGTTTAAAATATATATCTTTAGGATTGTGTAGGGGACGTAGAGAAGCAGAGGCTTCTGTAAATGTCAAAGTTGTTGAAAAACTGTTTCTTCTTGAACCTTTTCCCTTTTCTTTTCTAATTTTTAAATACATGTTTTAATATTTTTGGAAATGTTTGTTCTCTCTTTTACAGATTGAAAGTATGAAAAAATATTTTAAAAAGGTAACAAGAATTATAAGGTAAATGTTTTCTACTCTTTTTACCCGCAATGCACTGCTGATGATGTCACTGACCATGTCATGAATGATGTAATAAGAGGACATGACTTACTTCATTGGTAGGCCTTCACATGCATTATCTGCTCTGTATTCTTCAACAAGTGTAAAATTGATCTGTAACCCTGAGTAGGTCTCACCTTAAACAAACCTCAGGATGTCGTAATTGGCCCGGCCGCATTAGCGATTAGCTGAACCTACACGTTGTTCTCCCTAACTTGGCTATATATGAAAACGCCATTTTGAATGTTGCGGCGGCCATCTTAGATCATGAGCAGCCTCGTGGCTGACGTGCCCTTTAGTCCGTTGTCCGTTCCATTGACCACTTCAGTCTGCCCAGCAACAGGCTATTTTTAGTATTGGTCAAGCCACACATGCGCAGTTCACACTGACCAGTCGTCCCTCAGGAATGTGCCGCAAACTGACCAGTGGGTTTGAAACCCTCCAATGAGCTGGCAGTATTCCGAAATATGCCCTTATATGTACATAATGTTCTGTAACTTCGTGCCACGTATACGTTTTATTACCTGTAAAACCATATAAAGGAAGGGTCACACCGTTGTTCGGGGTGATACCTCTTGCATTACCGAAGGGTGTTGTTTGAGTGTACCACCACCCCATGGGGTCTTAATAAACTTGTTCTTTGACTTTTACAGTTTCCGTGCCAACAGTTCTTGAGTGTAAGTGGGTTATCCCCAGAGCGTGTAGGCCTTGGGAACCCTGATTTACTTCAATTGGCGACCACGAAGGGACTCATCGGCGACTCGGATGCCCGAAGGAGAGGTCGTGACGAAGGCTTGGAAACCCGCCATGGACGCGCGCTGCCACGAGTGACCCGAGTCTTGGCTGCCACGGTGTTTTTCCTTTCCTTCCGATCTGACCTTCCAGGTGGCGCCGGTCTCCGACTGAGTTTTCGAGTGTCTGCATCGCTGAGAAAGTGCCGTTTGGCTGATTTGGCTTACAAGACCTTGGCAGTTGGAACCTGGACATTTGAGAATTTGGGTAAGCTTTGTGTTCGGTAAGGTAGTCTTCGGACGCTTACTGAAGTCCTATGATTTGTGTTCGGTAAGGTAGTCTTCGGACGCTTACTGAAATTCTGTGATTTGTGATCGGTAAGGTAGTCCTCGGACGCTTGCCGAAGTCCTACGATCTACGTCTTTTGATTTGAGTTAGCTAACATTGTGAATTTGTGATCTTTGAACTTATATGTGTAGTGCACTTCACATAGGCAGGCATGTAGAGATGTTTCTCTAACTTTGTTTTTTTCCTCTGAGCGGCACATTTGTGTGAAGAACTGTAAGTGCCATTTTATACGGTGTCACGCTTTCGTGATACCTTTCGAACATGCCTGTTTTCAGCACACTCCGAGGAATGTGTTGTCTTGGAGAAGGTACCTCAATTAGGTTAGCAGAAGCACAGCCGGCTCCCCCAGAGGGAACACCAAATAGGGACATGTATATAAAATTTGGCCTTCCCCCTATTATGTACAGTAAATTATGGCATAAGTACACCAAGGCCGATCCTGAATTGCAATGGCCTCTACACGGGTCATTTGATTTAAGTAAAATACAATTTGTAGAGCAATGTTTGTTTCAACGTAGGTCTAGACAAAATATGTTTGATTGCGTGCGAATGTGGGAGAAAGCGGCGCGTGAGCGAATGAAGCGTGAGGTTGCCTTGGCGGACAAAGAGCAGCGCAAGGCTGCTCGGGATAAGGCTTTACAGCTTGAGGAAAAGGAGGCTCAGGAGAAGAAAGAAAGGGAGGAACGGGAACGTAAATTGCAAACGACTGGTCAATTTCCTATTCGCCGACCACTTTATCCTGTCCTTAATAATGAAATTGATGATTTTTCCTTGTTAGAACGGTCACCGCCTCCGTATGTTTCGCCGACGGCTCCAGCTGTGGATTCAGAAGGTGATGGACAGGATAAGTCGGTCCAGAAGGGGGTATCCGCTCTCAGGTTTACTGCGGAGAGGTCCGCTCATTTGCGTAGTTGGGCTCGTAAAGTGAATAAGCATTGTGTTACTCAGGAGCAATTGTTAACAGAAAAGAAAGGGTGGTCGGATCTTGAATTGATGTATTTTTTGTCCAGTCTGGCGGATGAAGTTGTAGGTGCATATCGTGACCTTTCTGATACGTTCGAGCCCAAAGTGTTGTCAGTGTATCGTGAAAATTTGGCTAAAGGTGATTTTGATCTTTCAGATGTTGACGGCCTGTTCAAGCAATTGATCAAGCTGCGGGATGAGACAACCCGATTGAGGGAGGAACGGAAAAGGAGGCAAAAGGAGTCCGAATTGGAGAATAACGGGCAGGCCAAAGAGTGTTCTCTCCGTGGTTCAGATAAGAGTCCTGCGTTGCATGTTATGCCTATGCGTGAGGCCGCGCCTTTGTATGTTCCGCCAAAAGGGGCAGGTACGGACGAGGATAAATTATCGAAGGATGCGAAAGGGTACTTTGTGTATAATTGGGTATATACGCCGTGGAATAGAGCAGATGTCATGGCATTGAAAAATTCTTTACCTGATCTTCGGAAGAATCCGGCGGCATTCTATGAGGGGGTGGAGGGGGCTATATCGTCTTGTGTGATGACTCTCGTAGATATAGATTTGTTCTTTGGGCTAATTTTACCACCTGATATGTGGAGGCAAATTCGTAAAAATAATGATGAAACGATATTGGGGGGAACATGGAAAGAAATAAATGCTGCAGATTTAGATAGAGAACCTGCATGTAAGCCTTGTCAGTTAATTTTAGACCTTCCGGCAGCTATTTTGACTAAATTAAAAACGCTTGTTCCCTCTAAAAAGATTGATTGGACCATGCTAACGTCGTGCAAGCAGAAACCCGATGAAACGGTCTCAGATTTCTTTACACGCTTCGAGGAGGCATTTCATGATTATAGTGGTCAATCTTTAACTGACGATACGGGTCGGCATTTGTTTGTAGATAAGTATGTAGCTAATCTCCTACCAGAGATTGCAAAGCGATTGAACTCGAGTGAAAGTTCCTGGGCCACGGCGACCCCTGCGTCCTTGTTAACTATGGCTCAGTATTATGAGCGGCAGGAGGTGGAGGCTAAAGAAAGTGTAGAGAAAAAGGCGAAGGAATTGAAAACGAAGGTGATGTTGGCGCAGGTTCGGGGAACACAGGGTAGAGGGAATGATAGAGGTAGACGAGGTGGAGGAAACGCATCGTATGGTCGTACGGACATTGCGGAGGATCAGTGTGCATATTGTAAGGAGTTTGGGCATTGGGCCGATGAGTGTCCGGTACTTCGTGAACAGCGTAGTCAGCGTGGTCGAGGTAGTGGAAGGTCAAGAGGAGGTTATACTGGAGCGAGAGGTGGTGGAGGTGATCGTAGACAGGTTGAGGAGAGGGGCCGTGGCCAGGACGAACGAAATACGTTTGATAGACGGAATCAATATCAGATTTCGGAAGGAGAGAATGTGGAACACCAGGATTATGTGCATGCATAGGATTGCGTAGGATGGGGTAAGGAATCAGTTGAAGTGCCGGTAGATCAGCAAGGTCCATATGTAACAGCGGGCATTCTGGGTTCTACTGATCAATTTCTAGTCGACACAGGAGCTACTCGTAGCGCTTTGTCGAAAAACTTGGTTCCGAGGGCTCCCCTGTCTGGCGAAATGATTACGTGTGTAGGGTTTGATGGCACACCCTCCCCCAGCCCATTGTCCAAGCCCCTTGCACTATGCATAGACAAATACTTTAGTTTTGGTCAATTTTTGTTATCACCCCATACCCCAGACAACATCTTGGGTATTGATTTGCTTAAATATTTTCGAGCGACAATACGTTGCGCTCCAGAGGGAGTGCGGGTTATCCTGAATGACAATTATCCTGACCCCGATAGGTTTTATGCTATCTCTGACATTTCAGCTTTGGCCTCTCTCCCGCACACGTTATGGGCGACCTCAGATACGGATGTGGGGGAGATGCGCATTCCACCGATACACATTACTGTTAAGGAGGGGGCCCCTCTACCACGAGTGCCTCAATATAAGATTTCGAGAGAAGGAGAAATTGCATTGACACATATTGTTCAGGATTTGATTTCTGCAGGGGTTGTGGAGGAGGTCCCTTATAATGTTTGCAACAGTCCTATTCTGCCGATCCTTAAGAGAGATACTGACGGCAAGATCTATCGATTTATTATTGATTTGCGTGAGATCAACAAAATTGTCATCCCCCAATACCCGGTGGTGTCTGATATTACGACTTTGCTCACCTTGGTTCCACCGACAGCCACCACCTTTAGTGTTATTGACTTAAAGAATGCGTTCTTTTCCATCCCTGTTCATCCTGATAGCAGATATCTGTTCGGCTTTACACTCAATAATAAATCGTATAGATTTTGTCGTGTTCCCCAAGGATATACTGAAAGCCCTAGCATCTACAGCCAGGCTCTGAAAAGGCAGCTAGATTCCTTTAAATTGCAGTCTGGCGTTGCGCTCATCCAGTACGTGGATGACCTTCTGCTTGCCGCTGACTCCTATGCACAATGTGAACAGAGCACACTTGCGTTGCTTTCCTTTTTGGCACAACACAATCATAAGGTCTCTAAGAAAAAGCTTCAATACTGTAGACCCCAGGTGACCTACCTCGGCCATCTGTTGTCTAAGGAGGGGCGTGCATTAACATCTGATCGAATTCAGGCAATTTTAGACACACCAGTCCCCCCCACGCAGAGAGATGTACGTGCCTTCATAGGGTTGACGTCCTTTTGTAGGCAATGGATCATGGGTTTTTCACATATCATAAAACCTTTGCTAGCATTACTGTCCAAAGCTACACCAATGCCTCTTGAGTGGACAGATGAATGTCAGAAAGCATTCGAGCAGTTGAGGCAGGCCCTTTGTTCCGCACCCGTGTTAGGTACACCAGATTACACGAAACTTTTCACATTGTACGTGCACGAGAATGATGGGTGCGCGTTGTCAGTGTTAGTGCAATTACACGGGGATAAGCAGAGACCATGTGCATACTTCTCTGCCATTTTGGATCCTGTAGCACGAGGGTTGCCCGGGTGTTTTCGAGCGGTAGCAGCAACAGCAGTAGCCATACGACAGAGTGAGGGAATAGTGTTATCACACAAATTGTTGGTGTTAGTTCCTCACGCAGTAGATGCCCTGTTAAACCAAACAAAGACCCAATACCTTACGAGTGCACGGCTAACAGGATACGAGCTGACACTCTTGGCGCCACATATTACATTGAAAAGATGCGCTACTTTGAACCCTGCCACTTTATTGCCCTATCTGGCTGAGGAGGGTCAGGAAGAAAAACATCATGATTGTGTTTTCCTGACCGAGGAACAGACAAAGGGTCGTATCGACTTACAGGATGTCCCACTTCCAGATGTGGATGGGGAACTGTGGGTTGACGGATCGTGTTTAAGGCTGCCAGATGGCACGACTTCCGCAGCTTATGCGATTACGACACTTAAGACAGTGGTAGAAACAGCTAGGATACCACAAAAATCGGCTCAGGCAGCAGAGCTGATAGCCTTAACAAGAGCTTGCGAATTGAGTGCTGGTCTATGTGTGAATATATACACGGACAGCCGGTATGCCTTTGGAGTGGCGCATGACTTTGGGCTACTCTGGAGAGAACGTGGGTTTTTGACATCACATGGAGAGCACATTATGCATGGAGAGCTAGTGCGTGATCTCCTGAACGCGCTGCTTGGCCCAAAGAAAGTAGCGATAGTGAAGTGCAGTGCCCATAAAAAGATTACGGATAAAGTGGGCCAAGGAAATGCCTTTGCAGATAGCATAGCAAGACAAACGGCTATGTCCCGAACTAGCTCCCCCATGTATGTGGTACAATCGCAGGCTGAGCGATGGAGCGATGCTAGAGCAGAAATATTGGACATTCAAAAGTCAGCCACTGAATCTGAACTCGCGGCATGGGCAGTAGATGGGGTACTAGACGACGAGGGTTGTTGGAGAAGCAAAGACATGGAGAAGTGGAAATTGCTGGCAGCTTACTTGCAGGCGATGGTTCAGATGACACATGGACTGGCGCATGTCGGAGCTCTTGCAATCACTCGGCTCTTAACTCGAGTTTGGGAACATCCCGAGATTGCTAATACTGCAAAGAGAGTAGTGCAGACCTGCCTGGTATGTTTGCAACACAATCCTGGAAAGGGGACCCATACTCCGAAAGGAGGGTTCGTTCCACCTTCTGCACCGTTTGAGGTGCTTCAAATGGATTACATCCAACTCGAGCGTTGCAATAACCTGAAGTACGTCCTAGTGGTGGTATGTGCTTTTAGCAAATGGGTTGAGGCCTACCCCACGAAAGACAATACGGCTTTGACAACAGCTAAGGTGTTGCTTAAGGAATTCTTTCCTCGCTTTGGAGTTTGCAAATTTCTGTGGAGCGATAATGGGCCTCATTTTGTTGGAAAGATTGTGGAATATGTACTGAAGGGGTTAGGGATTCAGCAGAAGTTCCATGCTGTATTCCACCCTCAGTCAGCAGGTCTGGTCGAGCGGTACAACGCAACGTTGAAGCTTAAACTGGCCAAGATCGTGGCGTCTACATCGTTGAAGTGGCCAGATGCTTTGCCGCTAGCACTACTCTCCCTTAGATCAGTACCCCACTCACGAACTGGCCTTACGCCTTATGAGGTGGTGTTTGGGCGCCCCATGAATATTTGGGGGATGCCCAAGCCGCGACTAATACATGATGTGCCTTGTGTTATGATGAATGACTATCTGGCACGATTAACAAATGATTTACTTTCTATTCATCAACAGGTTCGAGAAGCGCTCCCTGATAACTCTACTGGAGAGGGCCATGATCTCCGCCCTGGCGACCATGTGATGATTCGCTCGTTTGAGAGAGCAAGCAGTCTGGAGCCCAGGTGGAAGGGCCCCGAGCAGGTCCTCCTTGCGACCCGCACCGCAGTACGAGTGACAAACAGGAAGCGGTGGGTGCATTCGACACATTGTCGCCGTGTCTCTCCGGATCTGGTGACTCCTGCTGTGTTGACCGACTACAAGGAGATTTTGGAGAAAGAAAAGAGCCCAGCTGTGACGTCGGCCGAAGTTGAGGGAGCCTTCCCGGACCACGCTGTTGCCGGACGAGAACGCTACAACCTGCGTCCACGATAAGAAGATTTTTTTTTGCCTTTTTAATGACTGGTTGGTTACCGCTCAAGGTTTGTGAAACGGAAACCGGGAATTCCAAGGGGGGGGGGATCAGTTCTGCCAGTGTAGCGACACCCGTCTTGGCCCGGAGAAGAAAACAACGGCTACCTCGGAGTTCAGCACCGCATTTTTCTTTTTTAGGTATACACGCACGTGTATTTAAGACTTTGTGAACAATTCGTGTTACTTAAGACTCTGCACGAACATTTCCGACTATGGCATCAACGGCATCCCGTGATAAGAAAATATTGGGTGCCTTCCTCTTTGTTTTGACTATTGTGGTGATAGCTGTTATAGCCTGGGTAGTCGAACTTGTGGTGCCTGTACGTGAACATTTGCTGCCGACTACCCCGGCACCGTCCGAACATTTTCATTTTACACTGCCCTTTCATGAAGAACGACATAGGCAAACGTATTTAAATAACAGTTTTATTCAGATTCTTCACCACACACATAATATGACCAATACTACAAATTGCTGGGTGTGTGGGATGCTGCCAGGGCACCAAAAGAGAGGGGGCACCCCACTTATTCCACTCCCTTTTTCACATAACGGATCATGCAACGCCTGGTACACCCTCCTTTTTACTTTGAGATGGCCAACGAAAAGGGGGGTGCTTTTCCGTCTGAATAAAATATGCATTCATGACAAGGATGGGTTTCCGCGGGCTGAGGGTACTCGATTTGAATGGGAGGAGTACAAGCCCGATAATATGTCTGCCCCACGTGTGTACAGCAATCAGAGGAATGTCAATGTATCAAATGCACATGTTATTAACGTCATTGCTACAAAAGCTGATTTATGTATCAGGAATAAGGGTTCGATTGCAGTGGGGAAAAGCGAATGTAACACCACTCTCACTTTTGATAACCCGAATGGCATTTCATTTGTTGCATCACGAAGTACGTATTTTATTCGTGGAACGAAGGGTTACCATCAGCTTCCATTGGGGTGGTTGGGCACGTGCTACGTATCGTTTGTGTTACCTCCTGTATTTATTGCCCCACCAATGTATCACAATGATTATACATTGTACCATGATTTTGTCTTGAATAGGGATAAGAGATCTGTTGTTTTGGATGACATTGACCAAACTGATACTGCTTTGCAACAGTATGCGGACTTTAATTTGGGACTATTCTCCTTTGTGGGAGCTGCACTGAACAGCCGGAAAATAAGACGACTGACACGTGTTGTCGAGGCTGTTGCGAATGACACTGCCATTGCCCTGGGGAATATTACCGAGGAACTACAGATTTCCAGGATTGTCTCCCTCCAAAATCGAATGGTATTGGATGTTGTTTTGGCTGATCGTGGGGGGGGCATGTAGAATTATAGGAAGCAGCTGTTGTGTATACATTCCGGACAATTCTCCATCTGTGTACGATGCTATCTCCAAGCTTCACAAAATAGCAGCTGAAATACACCCGGACAATGGAACTTGGACACTTTCGGGATGGTTCTGGTCCATGCTTGCAACTTGGGGCTGGAAACTGTTGACAATTCTCTGTATACTTGTAGGGGCCATGTTTTTCATATGCTTATGTATTCAGTGTGGACCAGCTTTATGTTCAATGTGTTTATCAGCTTGCATACCATCAAGGCGAGCTCTTGCCCATGACAAAATGATGCTACACAAAGAGGTAACACAAATTATGTTAATAGACATCGAGGACGAACATCCTGATTATGTTCACTATGAGGTAGATTCAGCTAAACGCTAAAAGGGTCGTCTGTCGTAATTGGCCCGGCCGCATTAGCGATTAGCTGAACCTACACGTTGTTCTCCCTAACTTGGCTATATATGAAAACACCATTTTGAATGTTGCGGCGGCCATCTTAGATCATGAGCAGCCTCGTGGCTGACGTGCCCTTTAGTCCGTTGTCCGTTCCATTGACCACTTCAGTCTGCCCAGCAACAGGCTATTTTTAGTATTGGTCAAGCCACACATGCGCAGTTCACACTGACCAGTCGTCCCTCAGGAATGTGCCGCAAACTGACCAGTGGGTTTGAAACCCTCCAATGAGCTGGCAGTATTCCGAAATATGCCCTTATATGTACATAATGTTCTGTAACTTCGTGCCACGTATACGTTTTATTACCTGTAAAACCATATAAAGGAAGGGTCACACCGTTGTTCGGGGTGATACCTCTTGCATTACCGAAGGGTGTTGTTTGAGTGTACCACCACCCCATGGGGTCTTAATAAACTTGTTCTTTGACTTTTACAGTTTCCGTGCCAACAGTTCTTGAGTGTAAGTGGGTTATCCCCAGAGCGTGTAGGCCTTGGGAACCCTGATTCACTTCAAGGAGAGATCACACCTTATCGTCATCCTGAATTAATAAATAGATCTATTAAACAGTATCTCTGGTTTACTCCCTATAGCTGTCTTTCTTTTAACATTACTCTCTGTTTACTTCCCTTATACTAACTCTTCTTTTTTTTTAAAAAATATTTTTTTGGTTCGCTTCAAGTTCGCGAACCGGGCAGCGAACCAGAAAGCGAACCAAAAGAAATAGAGCTTGACAGAGTGCTAAACATTCTAGCAATTTTATTTGAAAGGGGAGGTAGTTCTGAAAAGAACTTTTTTTTTCTGTTTTTGTTGTTTTTTGTTGTTGTTTTTTTTCTGAACATTTTTTGTGTATTTTTAGAACAGTTTTATGTTTTTTTGTGTTTTTCATTGAGGGGAAACAACAAAAAACAGGCATTGAAAAGGGCTCAACAGGAGCAAAAAAAAAATTACTGTTTGGGTGGGTTCGGGCACTTGTGGTTTTCAAACGCAATGTTGATTAATTTCACGCTCATGTTTCCACATGAGAGCATAGCACCACAATATAAGCAGGTAAACTTCATGTGTTTGAAGTTTTGCTGTATATTTGGCACAGTTTCCTGTGCCTCTCTTCCTGTCAAAGAAATAGTTGATGTTGATCTGGCCACAGGAGTTGTCGGGGGATTATCTTGCAGGTCCCTTAACTCTGCCCGGCTGTAGTTTAATGGATGCCACCTGGCCATATGGCGATGCATAGTATAGTTGCCCATACTATACTTTTTATCAGTGCCTCTAGATAATCGGTATTTGCAGATGAGGCAGGTGGCATATTTCGCATTGACCTTCTTCTGCCCTTGAGGGATGGAAAAAAACTGCCATATAAAACTTGTTTTCCTTCGGGAAACACGGGGCAACTCCTGTATAAATTCAGGTTCATCTGTGTCCTCTTCTTCTAGGTCCTCCTCTTCCTCCTCTCTGTTGGAGATGAATTGACTTGGTGGTCCTCTCTTCTCATGAGGAGGTTGAGGTGGTGGTGGGGGTCCACCAGCAGAAGCAAGGATAGATGCCATTGCTGAATGACTGGAAAATGGTCTTTCTCTCACCAAGATGAAAGTCAGAGTGAGGAAAGAAGGAGGGGTTTTCATGATTTGGGAAAAGCAAAAGTTCTGAACCAATGAAAAGTGTTATTTTTAGGTCACATGACCTAGTCATACATCATTTGGAAACCAAAAGTGAAATGAACCAATGAAAAGTTTGATAAACAAGTCACATGACCTGATCCGCTTACGTTACGCGGTGCGCGCCGCGTCCCGGATCGTTTCCGGTTCGCGGTCCGGAGCACTTCCTGGAGCGCTAACGCGGCGCGTCATAAGACGCATTACGCGACAATGTGATACGTCGCGCTTCCGCGACGCGTCACAGTTGCGCTAACGAAACGTTTACCGGTTCGCGGACTAGGTCGCGGCATCAAGATGAGCTAACGGAAAGCTTCCCGGTTCGCTTACCGGAAGCGAAGAAAAAAATATAAAAAAAAAAAATTATCAATAAACATCTAAAATATATTTTGGGATTTAAAGAAGAATACATTTTACAGCTACAGATGTTAGCTTTTAAAAAACCAATGAAATTCACAGAAAAAACCATAGGTTATAGAACATATATAGTTAGGAATTTGCATTTACAAAACCTTGAAAATTCACTGAAAAAACCATAGGTTATAGACCATATATAGTTAGGGATTAGCATTTACAAAACCTTATTTTACTCGCATAAAACCATTGAAATTCCATATATAGTTAGTTGCGCTAACTATATATCGCGCACCCGCAATCCACTGCTGATGATGTCACATATTACATCATTCATGACATGGTCAGTTACATCACTGATGACATCACTGATGACATCTCAAATGACGTCACTGATGACATCACTGATGACATCTCAAATGACATCACTGATGACATCTCAAATGACATTACTTATCACATCACTGATGACATCATTCATATGATAATACAATGAACCTCTTCCGACTCTAATATAACCTTAGATACAATCAGTGTAAACAGACACTCACAGACTGTCACTCATCCATGGAGTTACTCACACACCTAGTCAGTCATGCAAAGAATCAATCACACCTCCATTTCCTCAACTATACAGTTATACCCACCTTACATATTCAAACATATACTAACACATATTTACTCTCTTATACAATTCCTGATACAAGTTTACAATGATCCAAACAGCCACTCACACATTCACTGGCTCTTATGCACAGTTATTTATATATGTCAACTCTCACATGTACTGTGTTTTACATATGAACTTACTTTGACATGTAGCACTGAGATATCCATTCACTCACCAATACACTCATGCACACAGTCAACCGCCCATACAGCTGTTTCCGCATGCACTTTTGAACCCATACATCTAGTGAATCAACTGCTCACACATCTATGCACAGAGTCACACACCTCCCAGTCACTCACACACACACACTCAGTCTCCCATACAAATACGTGGGCAACCAATCAATAACCCAAATAGTTACTTATATAGCTACTGTTCAACACAAGCAGCAGTTTACAGAACAACAGACATAATGATGCACAAATTAAGAAAGTTTAGTCACTAACCCATGCACTCAGTGAGACACATTTAATCACTCACTCATACAGTCAGTCATGCACCTACTAAATCCTTCATCCAGACACTTATACAGCCACTCATTCTTCAATATGTAAGACATATTTTAACTTTACAGAAACATACAGTCACTGGATGTTGTCATCAGTGATGTCATCAGTGATGTAACTGACCATGTCATGAATGATGTAATATGTGACATCATCAGCAGTGGATTGCGGGTGAGCGATATATAGTTAGCGCAACTAACTATATGTGGAATTTCAATGGTTTTATGCGAGTAAAATAAGGTTTTGTAAATGCTAATCCCTAACTATATATGGTCTATAACCTATGTTTTTTTCAGTGAATATATATATATATATATATATATATATATATATATATATATATATGACAGTAAACTCCTCCCAAAGAAAGAAGTAGCGACCCATGAGGAGAATTCAAAGAAGCACTTTATTGAAGAATTGTCTCTTAGCGAATGCATTTCGGTGTGTCTGCCTTGATCTGCGCTCCTCTCCAACTGCTTCATTTGCTGTGGCGTAGGCAACCCTGCCTTGGTGGAGATATAAACACCTTGCTCCGCCCCCTGATCTAATAGGGCTCTCCTGTGTAGTCCTGTAAGCACGGACTGCAAGTCCCATGATGCCGCAATATGGTGCATCCCGGGGCAGGAGAAGCTGCGCGGAGTGACACTGATGGAGTGGTCATCAAAGCAGGCACAGAGTCAAAGTAAGTTGGGAGGTGAGGCAGTTTAACAGTCCAGTGCCCCCTCGAATTCCCAGCATATACCGCTGCAACCCTTTCGCCTGGAGCCTTTCACGGTGGTTTGCGCAGGGAACCCGGTCACCCAAAGAGGAAGTATGGATACCACCTCAACGCTGTGTCCTCCGGGCGTCGTGGTGGGTTCTGGACGAGATTGTAACCACAATCCAAATGTAACAATGCTCGGACGAGCCTGCCAGCCGTGGAGGTTACCCACTGCAACAACGCGGGCCCGGTCCGGCTCGAACCCGAGTTGGAACTGAAGGGAGAAGCTTGTGCTGAGTCCATTTCAGGGTTGGAAACAGCATGATTGGGATCGAACAGCTATAAAGCAGGGCGGCCACAAAATCAAGGACACAGCATCAACCCACTGGGGTTTTATATTTGTGCATTATTTTGAAAAGAAACAGCGCACCTATTTGGGTTTTACAGTGCACATGAACTACAAGCACCAGGAGGCTGCTGAAGCGCCCCGCCCATGGAGGCAGGTGTTTGAAATAAAATCAGGTCATGTGCAGCGCGAACTTACATTTCTGCTGCCATTGATGAAAGGAACATTCTTCCTGAAACGCATCTGGATTGTCATTGAGATGCCGTTCATTGTTTGAAATGACTGCTGGCAAGTTGTTCGAAATAAAGAAAACCCATTACCTGAGCTTCCTGTGGTTTCCTCCGATTGGTGTTTCCTGGAGAGGTATATATATATATATATATATATATATATATATAGATATAGATATAGATATAGATATAGATATAGATATAGATAGATATATATATATTACCCACTGGCGAAGGGGGGTCCCAAAACGAGTTTTCCCATTCATTTTTCCATAGGGCGTTTGGCCTCACTTTTAGCTCGAACGGCTGAATGGATTTGCACAAAACTTGGCAAAATTGTAGGGACTGTTAGCCCAATGTGCCTTTGCTGGGTCTCAATATATGTGCTCCAGTGGATTTTGAGAAATTAACGTTTTAAAAAACAGATATATCTGTGACAGCGTCCCGGGTAGCGCTCCGGTTCGCGTACTTTTCGCGTAACGGAACTTTGTGAAGCGAAGATGATTGGCTCTCCGGTGTCTGTAAACATTCTAAACAGTCCGGAGCGGCCGCCATCTTGTCTCTCGGTAGGATCGAGAGACAAGAGGAGGAGAAAAACGAAGGGGGAATTTAATGAAAGGGGGCAAGGTAGACCCCTCTTGACCCCCTAGGAATGATGTTGGGGTTATTAAAGGGTCCCGTGGGGCAAATATAAAAAAAAATGATTTTTCGCGGTAGAAGCGCTTCCCGGTTCGCGAACCGGGTCGCGAACCGGTAGCGAAACAGTAATTCGCCATTTTGTGTTTCGTTTTAATTAAATTACAAGATGGAGGAAAAACAATGTGAGAAATGGGTATAAGGGGGTACGGGAGACGTATCCTGACCCCCTATGTTTTCTGAGGGTGGCTGAGGATGCTCATATATGTTGATACATGTCTTCCAGCGGCTGCGCGTGAGCGTTTTTTTTTTTTTTTGCTGCGTGACGTCTGTTAACGTTCGATTCGAAGGAAATCAGGAAGTGTTGACCGCCATTTTGACACTGCGAGTAAATATATTGTTAAAAATAATTGTTATAAATTAATCCGTATTGTTAAACATTGTCTGCGCCATCTTGCCTTTTTTCCAATGCCACACTTTTGTCGTGCACGGCAGCCATTTTAGATGCCTTGACCAGACCCTCTCTATGCACGCCGCCGATCCTCAGCATGGCTCCCCACCCTCGCAAGCATCTCCCCCACGCACTGGTCACCCCCGCTCTCTCTCTCATGCATGGGCCATAAACCTCCCCCCATCTGCGCTGCTCTTCCCTGAGAATCACACCCTGTGCCCGCCCGACACCTCCCTTTCACCCTATTCACTACCGCACCCTCTGACACTCCTCTTCCTCTGTGTCTGATTGTCCAGGCCGGTCCCAGGCTATCACCTAGCCCTGCGGATGTAGTTTATGGCCCCAACTGTAAAGAATCACCCCTCTTCAAAGGAGTTACAGTAGATCAAGGCCCCCACCCCATGAGATCCGTCACACCACACGTGTTCCTACTATCTGATAACGATCCTGTATTGTGATTGGGGAGGGGATTTTCACTGTGAGGGTGTGTGGGACCGAGCCTGAAGCGGAAGATTCCAGGGATGCCTTTTTGTACATCAAAGTCTTCACAATTATGTGTCACATTAAAAATATATAGCACTCCAACAAAGTAGTAGGATTATAACACTTTAATAACTTATAAATATATACAACGCTCCAACAAAGTAAACACGTTAAAAAAATTTTTTTTTAACAAAGCAACAATGGGCTGCATTGGTCTGTCTTTTAGTCGGCAAAATCCGTCTGCCTGTGAGGTGGCGTCAGTAGCGGTCCGTTGTGCGAATAGGCCGAAGGCAGCACAACGCGCCGAGATCCGCACGGCACCCAGGTGATGTCCAGTAAGTTGCCGCACTGGTCTTGGCATCCTACAATGCTGCGCCGAAAAACGGCGTGGGGCGCCCCGGGGGGGGGGGGGGAGGCAGCGCGAACGGGCCTCCCCCGCCTCCCCAGGTGGAGGCTCCTCTGCTGCAGTGGGGCGCCCCTTTAGCGTTACAGTCACCATTCAGCTGTTTACCGCCCGCTTTTGCTGCACTGTGCCTCATCCGCCATTCAGCTGAGTTGCGCCCGCTCTTGTGGCTACAGCGTCTCGCCCACCATCCAGTTGAATTGCGCCCGTTCTTGCGGCTACAGCGTCTCGCCCACCATCCAGTTGAATTGCGCCCACTCTTGCGGTGCAGCGATAGGCGGCTGCCACAGGACTCTTAAAATGGCGGCCGGCTCTTCGGATTTGGGCCTGGTCCACTAAAATGGCCCTGGGACACATTTGAACTCGGACATTTGCCTGCTAGGGCTTGGGCCCCATTCTCGAAAGCGTCCCCTCAGCCTTGAAGATTCTACAAAAGTCATCGGGGCCCCCGACTCCCGCAGGCTTCCGGTGGGGAGCGGCTGCCATGATTGCTTGCGGAATGGCCACGACGGAGCTACGAGATGGTGGTGCTCTCATGCTGACGCCAGCTTCAGTCTGAAACATCCAGAAACACTGTAGACTATCAATTCGATGACTTCCGGTGGAGCCCCAACGTGACCCGGTAGGGAAGAACTTGCCCTCCCCTCTTTTGACTGATGGTTCTTGTGGCCTGTCCCCTCTGTTGTCATCTAACGGAACCTTTTTGGATTGCTGAGTGAGAAAAAAGAAGGTGGGGCTTTCATCATTTGGGAAAAAAATGTTTCAATCCAATGAAAAGTGTTATTTTTAGGTCATATGATCAAGCATTTCATCATTAGGAAACGAAAAGTAAAATGAACCAATGAAAAGTTTCATAAACAAGTCACATGACCTGTTATGCGGTTTGGGCTATAAAAAGCCTACAAAATCCGTTGGCCTGTGAGGCGGCGTCAGTAGCGGACCGATGTGCGAATAGGCCGAAGGCAGCACAACACGTCGAGATCCGTATGGCACCGAGGTGGTGTCCAGCAAGTTGCCGCACTGGTGTGGCCATCCTACAATGTTGCGCCGAAAGACGGCGTGGGGTGCCCGGGGGGGGGGGGGGGGGGGCGGTGCGAACTGGCCTCTCCCGCCTCCCCAGGTGGAGGCACCTCATCTGCAGTGCGGCGCCTCTTACCGTTTCACTCGCCGTCCAGGAGAGTTGCGCCCACACTTGCTGCTACAGTAGGCCGAAGGTAGCACAACGCGCCGAGATCCGGATGGCACCGAGGTGGTGTCCAGCAAGTTTCACTGGTGTGGCCATCCTACAATGCTGCGCCGAAAGACGGCGTGGGGTGCCCGGGGGGTGGGGGGGAGGCGTCGCAAACGGGCCTCTCCCGCCTCCCCAGGTGGAGGCACCTCATCTGCAGTGGGGCGCCTCTTAGCGTTTCACTCGCCTTCCAGCTGAGTTCCGCCCGCTCTTGCGGCACAGTGCCTCACCCCCCATCCAGCTGAGTTCCGCCCGCTCTTGCGGTACAGTGCCTCTTCCGCCATCCAGCTGAGTTCCGCCCGCTCTTGCGGTACAGTGCCTCACCCGACATCCAACTGAGTTGCGCCCGCTCTTGCGGCTACAGCGTCTCGCCCACCATCCAGCTGAATTGCGCCTACTCTTGCGGTGCAGCGATAGCCGGCTGCAACAGGACTCTCAAAATGGCGGCCGGCTCTTTGGATTTGGGCCTGGTCCACTAAAATGGCCCTGGGACACCTTGGAACTCGGACGCTTGCCTGCTAGGGCATGGGCCTCATTCACGAAAGCATCCCCTCTTTTGACTGATTGTTCTTGTTGCCTATCTCTTCTGTTGTCATTTAACGGAACCTTTTTGGACTGCCGAAAGGGGTTCTGGTCCGACCGCTGGTTGGTGGAGACATTTTGACTATATCCTGGACCTGCCGGGCCTCGCCCAAAATGACACCGGTATAAATGGGACTCGTAACTCCTTGTTGTGTACTGGTTGCCCAACCTTGATATCACGAGATACGTATGCAGTTTTGAAGCACATGGCGGGCGGGGACAAGTACTGATTGAACATTTGGACATCCCTATTGATATTAAGTTCTGAATTGTTATTGATTACTGTACTATTGAAAGTTCGAATTAACGTCACCCATGGTACTTGCCCGCAAATGTATATCTAGATAATTTTATTGTAACTGGCCCTGTCGTACTTTAATTATAAAATGTACGTCCACCGATTCCGCAACCTTTAGACACCTTAGTTCTTGCAACCTAATGGCCCGCCTGTTACGTTCTTCTACAGTGTAAATGTTCCCTCATCATATACGATTCCAGTTTGCTCCGTGGCCGGCCCACGTGGTTATAGGCCCGTATTTGTATACTGACATTTTCACAATAAAGGTTTTTAAAACAAAACATGGTAGTAGTACCCAGATTGGTAAAGTTTTGAATAATAGCCACTGTTTTCGAATCAGTAAAAGGCAAATGAAATAAAGCAGCCCGATTACATGACGGTTAAAAGGTATAATACGCAGGAACGCAGTAAAGATAAATGGTCAAGGACTGTTGTGTTTTCTACTCCTGCAACATAAACTGATCGATAAGAATCCGATATTCATGCCTATCAGCGACTAAGACAGCAGGCCGAGCCTCTTTTGTTCAACGTCTCCTTCATGGGACGAAGAAACGCCCTTTTTCTCGAAATAGGAATATTTTACTTGCAGGACAGTTGTAAATTTCCCGGGAAAATACATTAGCCTGGAACATTGTTAGTGATAAACTGTAAATGCATCTGGGTCCTTTGCTTTACAAGTCAGAGTGAGAAAAAAAAAGGTGGGGCTTTCATCATTTGGGAAAAAAAAATGTTCGAAAGCAATGAAAAGTGTTATTTTTAGGTCATATGACCAAGCCTTCCATCATTAGAATAACAAAAGTAAAATGAACCAATGAAAAGTTTTATTAACAAGTCACATGACCTGTTATGCTTACGTTACGCGCTGCGCGCCGCACTCTGGATCGCTTCCATGAAGCTGCGCCTCGCGCACCGGAGCACTTCCGGGTGCGCTAACGCGGCGCGTCATATGACGCATTACGCGACAACGCAGGTCCAGAATATAGTCAAAATGTCTCCACCAACCAGCGGTTGGAACACAACCCCTTTCAGTAGTCAAAAAAGTTCTGTTAAATGACAACAGAAGGGACAGGCAACAAGAACCATCAGTCAAAGAGGGGAGGGCAAGTTCTTCTCTACCGGGTCACGTTGGGGCTCCACCGGAACTGATCGAATTGGTAGTCTACAGTGTTTCTGGATGTTTCAGACTGAAGCTGGCGTCAGCATGAGAGCACCACCATCTCGTGGCTACGTCGTGGCCATTCCGCGAGCAATCATGGCAGTCGCTCCCCACCGGAAGTCTGCGGGAGTCGGGGGTCCCGGTGACTGTTGTAGAATCTTCAAGGCTGAGGGGACTGTTTTGGGAATGGGGCTCATGCCCTAGCAGTCAAGGGTCCGAGTTCCACAGTTGCCCAGAGCCATCTTTGCAGGCCAGGCCCAAGTCTGTGGAGCCGACCGCCATTTCGTGAGCTCCGTAGCAGCCGCCTGTCGCTGTACCGCAAGATTGGGTGCAATTCCGTTGGATGGCGGGTGAGACGTTGTAATAGCAAGAGCAGGCGCAATTCAGCTGGCCGAGCGAGGCACTGTGTCGCAAGAGCGGGCGCAAGTCAGCTGGTCGAGTGAAGCGCTGGGGTGTAGCTGAGAAACCTCCACCTGGGGAGGTGGGGGAGGCTCGTTCGCGCCGCCTCTCCCTTCTAGTGCACCCCACGCCGTCTCCTGGCGCAGGTATATGTGATGGTCGGACCAGGGCACCGCAGGACGTGTCTTCAGGTCAAACGGATTGTGGGACAAGGTGTGGAGCAGGCGCAATTATCTCGGGAGCCTCCGTCAAGCGGTTCAGGGAGGCACCGCATCACATTGTTTTCCAATGCAGTCAGGTCCACAAACAGCCCCCACTTACTTTGAGAATAGTGAAGCTGCAGCAGGTGCAAATAAGCTTCAGACAGTGCTACAAGCGCTGCTCGGAACCCTCAACTATGGCACCCAACATCCAGGACTTATGCCATTTGTGCAAGGCAGTGACATCGAAGCATCTCAGGGACCAAGCAACATACTATATCCAGAGTCCTTACCACAACCTCTGCCTTCCTTCTTACCTAGTTATTGTTCTTTCACTCCCACTCCAGGCTTTTAGTCTGTGGATGGAAAACCATGAACCTACACTCACCTATGAAAATCTTACTATTGATGGTTGATTTTGAGCTCCAAATACAAAGGCTTGTTTGGATCGATGTTGCAGCAGGCTGCCATGTAAATAGATATTTAATAAAACGTTTTACCCTGTTACTTGTTGATTTTGAGTCCCAAATACAAAGGCTTGTTTGGATCGATGTTGCAGCAGGCTGCCATGTAAATAGTTATTTAATAAAACGTTTTACCCTGTTACTTTGCTGGTGTGTTGTATATATTTATATTATTTGCATAGGGTTTGTCGTTATTTTGGGTGGGGTGGGCGGCGGAGCCGAGCTGTCTTGCAGCCATCATGGTGTCGAGCTCAGTTCCTCTCACTAGTTTCGTATTTCTCATGAGGGGTTGTTCATAATGTTTCTATTTCAGCGAGGTCAAAAAGAGATCCCATTAGTGGCCTACTGATTTTGCTTGATTCCTTTTGTTTTTTTAACGATTTTTCACTATCTGCAAAGACTAAACAGAGTATTGCGACTCTGTGCTTATTTGTAAATAGAGAATGAACCAAAGAGAACCAATTCCAAAACAATAAATGCTAGGATAACAATCAATTAAATGGAGAGGGAAGCAGGCACGACGGATTACAACGGGGGCAAAGGCCTGTGTTACCTACCCTTCACTATCTGCAAAGAGAGAATACTCCTAAAAGAAAAGAGGGGGGGGGGGCAGCGTTCAAAGCACATCAGCGTGCATAAACACGAAAATGTTTTTACCTACCACGTACTTGACATTTTACAGCTTTTGATATTTGCTATTAAAAAATCATTGAAATTCACTGAAAAAACCATAGGTTATAGACCATATATAGGTAGGAATTAGCATTTACAAAACCTTATTTTACTCACCCAAAACCATTGAAATTTCATATATAGTTAGTTGCACTAACTATATATCGCGCACCCGCAATCCACTGCTGATCATGTCACATATTACATCATTCATGACATGATCAGTGACATCACTGAAGACTTCACTGATGACATCACTGATGACATCTCAAATGACATCACTGATGACATCACTGATGACATCTCATTTGACATTACTGATCACATCACTGATGACATCATTAATGTGATAATACGGTGAACCTCTTCAGACTCTAATATAATCTTAGATACACTCAGAGTAAATAGACACTCACAGACTGTCACTCATCCATGGAGTTACTCACACACCTAGTCAGTCATGCAAAGAATCAATCACACTTCCATTTCCTCAACTATACAGTTATACACACCTTACTTGTTCAAACATATACTAACACATATTTACTCTCTTATACAATCCCTGATACAAGTTCACAATGATCCATACAGCCACTCACAAATTCACTGGCTCTTATGCACAGTTATTTATATATGTCAACTCTCACATGTACTGTGTTTTACATATCTACTTACTTTGACATGTAGCACTGAGATATCCATTCACTCACCAATACACTCATGCACACAGTCAACCGCCCATACAGCTGTTTCCACATGCACTTTTGAACCCATACATCTAGTGAATCAACTGCTCACACATCTATGCACAGAGTCATACACCTCCCAGCCATCCACACACACACTCAGTCTCCCATACAAATACTTGGGCAACCAATCAATAACCCATATACTTAATCATAAAGCTATGATCAACACACGCAGCAGTTTACAGTACAACAGACATAATGATGCACAAATTAAGACAGTTTAGTCACTAACCCATGCACTCAGTGAGACACATTTAATCACTCACTCATACAGTCAGTCATGCACCTACTAAATCCTTCATCCAGACACTTATACATCCACTCATTCTTCAATATGTAAGACATATTTTGACTTTACAGAAACACACAGTCACTGGATGTTGTCATCAGTGATGTCATCAGTGATGTCATTTGAGATGTCATCAGTGATGTCATCAGTGATGTCACTGATCATGTCATGAATGATGTAATATGTGGCATGATCAGCAGTGGATTGCGGGTGCGCGATATATAGTTAGTGCAACTAACTATATATGAAATTTCAATGGTTTTGTGTGAGTAAAATAAGGTTTTGTAAATGCTAATTCCTAACTATACATGGTCTATAACCCATGTTTTTTTCAGTGAATATAGATATATATAGATATGAAACACAAGATTCCCTGATGCAAAGACGCCACTCCACAGAGGATAATTCAACGTAATTTTATTTGGCAAAACCGGTGCTGGCATTTCAAACAATTCAATTCTTTACCCTGACGCGTTTCAAAGCTTCTGCTTCTTATTCATAGGGAAAGCTGGCAGGCACAGGAGCATTCAACACGTATTTCCGCTTTTCGCATGCACTCTCAGGTGAGTGAAATTACTTTGGCATGCTGGGTGTTGTAGTGCACAATTCTTCCCCTCCAGTGGGGCCCGTGATCTTACCAGATACTTTTCTTTCTATCAAGTTCAATATTCAACAGCCCTCCGGTGGGCCTTGAAATTCCAGTCCTGTTTTCATTATGCATCCTCTATGCTGTTGACAAGTTCAGATTGTTCCAAACCACGCAGTCCTGTATCTCGGTTAGACAGGTGGTGCAATCTTCCACGGCCAGGCTGCCGTGTGTAAACATGAAACCCAAGATGCCCTGATGCGAAGAAGCCACTCCACAAAACCGGTGCGGGCATTTCAAACAATTGTAACTTGTGAAAGGAAAATAAAATAATGCTGGCACAACAAGTTGGTCCACGCCCGTGATTCCGCGCTTAAGCGGTGTTTTTGTTGCGAGGTGCTGCAGATATATATATATATATATATATATATATATATATATATATATATATATTTTTTTTTTTTTTACCTACTGGCGGTCGCCAGTAGGTTGTTATAGTTAGGACCTCGTTTCCATAGGAAATCCACAACAATCTATTTGGAATAACTTTGGCGCCGGTGGACGAATCTTCGTGAATTTCTCCAAGAAAATGGCCTGCTCGGTTCTGCTCCTTCCCTAAAAAGTTTGGGGGTGATTCGTCATGTGGGGGCCGAGAAAAAAGGGCGGTCCCAAAACATGTTTTCCACATGCAATTTTCCGTAGGGACCTTTAGCCAGGGCTACAGCCCAAACGGCTGAACGGAATTACACAAAATTTGGCAAAGAGGTAGAGTTAGGTTCGCAAATTGTGCTTTTTGTTAAATGGTGTAAATCCGTTCAGTAGTTTCTGAGAAACTTGCAAGTAAAATCATAGCGATATCTAGAGACGGAGTTCAGCACGCGTACGGAAATCCGTTCAATTACGAGCGCGAGCTGCATGCTGATTGGCTGTCAATTGTCTGTCAACACTCGAAACCAGGAAGTGTTGGTGGCCATCTTGTGCCTCGGTAGAACCGAGTCACAAGAAAACAGTAAAACTAAGTTGAAAAATAAGGAAAGGGGGCTGGGTAGAAACATCCTGACCCTCTAGGCTTGCTTAGGGGGTACTACATGGATTTTTAGGCCCAACATTTTTTTAAATAAAAAATTGCGAGGTACAAGATGGCTGCCAACACTTCCTAGTTTGGAGTGTTGACAGACAGTTGACATCCAATCAACATGCAGCTCGTGCTCGTAATTGTTCGGATTTCCATACGCATACAGTACTTCGTCTCTAGATATCACCATGATTTTACTTTTGATTTTCTCAGAAACTACTAAACAGATTTACACTGTAGGAGAGTAGGGTCTGCTATCCTATGGTCACCCCAATTTTTGCTTTTTGCTTCACTGGTTTTCGACTTATTGAGGCTGTGGGCCTGCTAATCAGACCCCCAGCCTGCTGTTCTCTCTCTAAATTCACATACATGTACTATAGGTACATAACCCAAGTGGAAATGGACTCCTTGTCAGCCCCTGTACCATGCACTATAGGTGCTCAGGGCATAGGTGCCACCAAGGCCTACCAGGGGCTGCAGCATAGCTTTTGCCACCCCTGGCTCGTTGTTAAATTGACACAACTGGCTGATCACTCAGCTGGGGCAAGTTGGTGTACTCACCCCTTGCTTAGATATAGTATACCTATATCTAAACCTATATCTGGACACATATAAACCTGTGAGCCACTCCTATGGAAGGCCTTATCAATCCTGGAGGCAGAGTACGTGGTTTATTGTGAGATGGAGCTCGAGCATGAGCTGAGCCTGTCTGCAGCTGTCGGGAGCAACTCCCTAGGCTGTTCCGGGATAATGCCATACCATATACTATTAAGTGCATTATAACCCTCGCGGTTATTTGTTAACTTTGGTTTGGCTTTATCAAAACATGTTGTGTAAGGTGTCATACGATTTGGAATACTATCCCCTCGACAGTCCTGTCAACGGGGATAGCATCCCACCCCTCTAGAGGGAGAAGACATGTTACTTTACTGAAACGTAGTTGATTTTTAAAAGAGCCTCAGATCCACAAAATAGATGCTTCTGCCACAGACACACGTCTGACCTCCTGCTGTTGACCGAAACTCAGCCGAGGAGACCTTGACAAAGACTTTCCTGTCACAGGGAGGTGTCACACCACCCCAGACAGGAGATAGTGGATTGTAGCAGGGAGGTTTAAAAGAAACCAGACACTGCCTGGGGAGCACAAGGCTTCCCCTTGCATAATCCGGCCAAACCGGTTCAGGGGCACACCAGCCCCAGTCCCAGCGCGGCCTGGACAAAGGGAAAGGGGTGTATCCACCCCCTTCCTGGGTCCCACCCATAGGAGGGGACCTAGCAGGTAATCCAGCCCCCTAGATTGGTATAAGAATGGGAGCAGTGCCAACGCACTCAGATTATCCTGATGAAACATATGAAATGAAACTCTGGACCCTTCGACATCCTACTCGACGTAGAAGACTGAAGAATCTCCCTTATGGTCAAGGAGTGACCACCCTGTGCAAACAGGCACCATCCAGCACATCGACATCTGCTTTGTTGCAGCTCCCGACGGAACTCGAGCGACAGAGATTGACGAGATTATGCTTGCCTGCCTTGTAACAGTCCGATCCATAGTCCCCGCAGAGCTGAGACCCGTGAAGGTGACCGGAAGCGTGGGGCCCGCCATCTTGAAAAGACCATGAGACGCAGACCGTGCAGCCCACGAGTGACCCTTGAAGCTGTACATCGGGGTTTGAGAAGCCCCAGCCCTGAGCCACTTTTGCACTGAAGCTCACCCCTCTACACTCAACGAGTGCTGCGTGGGGCCCTTCTGCTTCTTTTGGCTCAATGCGTTGGCCCGGTCACTTGCCCGCTGGCTTGTGGCCCCTGTGCCTACGAAACTTGAAATCCGACTTGTGATTCTCGTTGCTCCAGACTTGCACCCGCTCCTCTGAAAAGAAGCACCCGCTCTGACCCTTCTGGTCCGAGTGAGAAGCAATCTTCCAGTCCTACGTGGATTGCTCTTGCCAAGTGTTGTTTGCTCCGATCTTGAAGCCGACAGTGCCGACGGTGAGAGCCTTAGTGGGACAGTTTGTCCTGGACATCGCAGATGCCCCAGAGCCCACGTGGCAGCAGAGAGAAGCTCCTCAACAACCACCTGATTGCGCCCGACATTGCCTGGTTCCGTCCTGGTTCCACCCTGGTCACTGCTGAGTGACCCAGACTCTGTCCCCTCTGCTTTCAGGTACTTTACCACTCTGATCCACTCTTGGATCACACAGGACACTTCCCCTTCACATCGCGGGCAGCATCTTCAGCTTCAAGCACCAACAACCTGCGTGACGAAACCCGACACCACTTCGACCCTATGCACCCGCTTCCTGTGGGTGAGGTAACTCAGCAACGCTGGTGTTCCCACACTGGTACATACCTCTAGGATCTGTGTCTACATTTTTATCCTTCTAGGTTTAGCGGAAGTATCCTTAAACTCTAACTTTGTAACTTTTACGCACCATTGACTTTGCATTGGTGCATGCGTGTGCTTTAAGCGCTATTGGTATCTCTTATACCACTTTCTTAATATATGGTTTGAGTGGCCACCCGCCCTCATCCATAATTGGGCAACTTTTATATGTTTAACTGTGCTTTTGTTTAAACGCTTGAGCCCCTTTGCTCATGTAAATGTAAATGTATTTGAGCTTATATAGCGCACAGCTACCCGCAGTGGGTTTCCCGGCGCTTGATAGGGAACCCGTCCTGGTATTCCCCTGTGAGATAACCCCGGCAGGGTATCCACAAGGTGAAAGCCAGGCATCCCGCCGCGAGGGGCCATTGTGGAGATTAAGCAAGCTATTGCCCAGAGTCGCAGAGTGTGAACCCGTGAGTCGAGAAGGCACCGGAGCGAGAATTATCGAGTCCGTGGAATTTTTAGCCCAAGACCCGCCGAGGCGGGGAATTGAACCCTGGTCCAGGGCGATCTCAGCTTCCGGGTCTGCCGCCTCTAACCCCTGACCCACACTTCTCCACATAAAGTGTACTGGGGATTATTTTAGTAATAAACACATATATTTTTTATAATATATACTTGTGTGGGGACGTAGTAATTGTTACTTTTAAAGACCCAAGGGTCATTACGCACATTATAGACTGGTTTTCGGGTCTTAACAGGGGTCCTATTTCACCAAAACCCCTAGCCTATTTTTATCCTGAGGCATTAATGCACCCTAAATTACATCAATCAAAACTTTACTATGATAATCCCACGCCTGTGCATTACAGGAATTACAACCGAAGGAACGGAATAAGAGAACAGCCATTTTTTCCTCTGATTGATTACACTCATCTGCCGACTCCACGGCATTACCCAGAGGGGTTCCTTCAACCCCCCCCGTTCGTTAATCCAACATGGAATTTACCTTGCCACAACTACTATGAGACACTGTACGGGCTGGACGACATAGAATGACTCAATCAACACAAGGAACTAAATCATGATAGGGGGAGTCGGGATCATATAATTACTTATACTGATGCCATACAGAACGATCCACTAGATGGGTCCATTAAAAACCTTACAGTAAACGAGTCTAGAAACAGAGTAACAATTCTAGAAAGGGGTAATCCCATAAGTCTATCCTGTCTTTCCTTAAATACATCTGACAACCTAATCTCCATCCAAAAGGCAGACCGAGACAATACGCTCATCCTCCAATTCCTTTCATGGAATCTGGCAGGACTCTCTTCAAAAACTACAATACCGGACTGGCTACAGGTTGTTAACCAATATTCCATCTTGTGTTTTCAGGAAACCTGGGCCATTTCTCCCATCCATCTCCAAGGTTTTCAGACATTTCACTCCCCGGCTGCCATGAGTAAACAGGGCAGACATAAAGGGGGGCTATGCTCTTATATTAGCGTAGAAGTTGCTCATAGGATTAGGAAAACAATACTGAGAGACTCTTTTCAGGTAATTGTAATGGACATTGCCCCGTCACTGTCATTGTTAATTGTCAACTTCTACAACAATCTCCCGGTAGAAAAATTGGGGGCTGACTTGGAAAATCTTCATCAAGCGTTGCTAAATATTAAAGAATCATCTGGCGGAGAGTGTGCAATAGCCTTCTTGGGCGATCTCAATTGCCATATTTGCCCACACATGGTTAGAGACGATTGTGACATCTTCGTGGCATATGATTCAGACTCTGTCAACGCTACGTTTAACCATTTTTTGCACACAATACCTGGGGATCTTTTCAATAATTTTGTGACCTCATTTAATCTACGTTTTGTAAATGAGCTTCTTCACACCCCGCGACCTCACAAATCAACCTTTCATGGCAGAGGTTTAAATACCACCATAGATTTTATTCTATTCTCAAAAACACACGCAACGTTAATACAAAACTGGAACACCCTTGACCACCTATACAGTGACCACTATCCTTTGTCCATGTCAATCGAGCTACCGGGTTCTATGAAAAATCAAAGCCCACACAAGGTTAATTATCAACAACCTATTATAATGGGAGCTACAAATGGATATTGTGTTAAATGGTCCAAAATCAATCCGAATAACCTTCTTAAAAACTTAGTCGAAAACAGGAAGGAGGAGATCTATACCTGTCTTACTATTAATAACAACCCCGATGACATCTGTAAAGCCTTCATCAAAATTCAGGATACTCTGAAAGAACTTCTAACAAGACAGTTTAAACCAGGTCCCATTGAACACAAAGGATGGTTTGATGCAAATTGTTCGAAGGCTTTGAAATATCTAA
Organism: Lissotriton vulgaris; assembly: GCF_964263255.1. Taxonomy (NCBI): domain Eukaryota; kingdom Metazoa; phylum Chordata; class Amphibia; order Caudata; family Salamandridae; genus Lissotriton; species Lissotriton vulgaris. The sequence continues at coordinate 15,797 of NW_028246417.1, read as the reverse complement.
AAAACCTACTGCATGTCATACCCAAACCCCAAACAGAAATACGTCTGGCAAGGACTCAATACCGTTTAGCCATAAAAAATAGGAAAAGGACACTAAAACAGGAAGCATGGCAGAACTTGGTCATAACATCAGAAATGGGTGATATGTCAGCCTTCTGGAGACTTATTAATTCCCCCTTACCGTGGGTGAAAATACCTGAAAGGAACTTGGATATGGCAATAAGTGGAGAGACGTGGGTGGAACATTTCCAGAAGTTATATTCGAATCCCACATGTTCGAATACTCTGGAATTAGAATGCCTCTCTTTATTAAAGTCAAACCCACACCAAGAAAGTCCCCGGATAACCCCTTTTTCACTTGAGGAGGTGGAACTGGCGATCGTAGAAAGCCCTGCAGGGAAGGCACCTGGCCCGGATGCAATTCCTGCAGACGTATACAAGGCGGAAATGGAATTTTGGGTACCTCTTCTGACCTCTGTACTAAACTCGATAAATATGGTCGACCTCCTTCCAACATGGGGAGAGGCAATTGTAATTCCAATTTTTAAAAAAGGAGACAGACACTCGCCATCATGTTATCGGCCTATATCCCTCCTCGATACCCTGATGAAAATCGTCGGTCGAATAATTCTGAAAAGACTTACCATCTGGCTGGAGGAAAAAAACGTATTGTCGCAATTACAATATGGCTTTCGGACAGGTAGGGGGACGATTGAACAGGTCCTCAATCTGCATCTAATTAAATCCAAATACATCGATATTAAAAAATGCAGCCTGTACATAACGTACATAGACCTCACGTCAGCATTTGACTGCGTCCAGCATGACCTACTATGGGACACATTACAACAATTTGGGATAGATCCATCAATCCTACTATTCATTAAGGCGCTGTACAGAGAAGCCGGAGCTAGAGTTAGATTTGGTCTGAGGGGAGAGTGCTCGCCACGTTTTAACATCAATAGAGGGGTCAGACAGGGGTGCATTTTGGCACCTCTGCTCTTCTCCCTCTATATAAATGCGATTGGCGAGCATCTCAAAAACATCGAGTGTGATTTCCCAAAAATAGGTGGACAACCGATTCCAATCCTGCTCTATGCAGATGATGCCGCAATCCTATCCCAGACTAGAATGGGCCTACAAAAGGCAGTCTCAGAGTTTACGTTATTCATGAAGAACAAGGGTCTTAAGGTAAATATAGGCAAATCTTACTCCATGCTAAGCAATAAAGGACATAAAAAAAACCCCTGCCCTATCTACATCGAGGGCCAAAAATTGGAAACAGTGGAGGTATTCACCTACTTGGGTATCTGCCTTCATAGAAAGTTATCCTGGAAGGCGGCAATAGTCAAGAGGAAACTTGCTTTTGTGAGTGCAATTGGCGGGCTCCGTGATTTCGCAAGTAAAATAGGGGGAAGACCGGTGAAACAATTATTAACAGTATATAAAGCAAAATGTGTTAGCACTGCTACATATGGGGCAGGCCTTTGGGGAATTGACAAAAACCTCTCGCCAATACAAATTGTGGAAAATAATTTTCTTAGGTATCTCCTGGCCTCCTCAAAGGCAACTTCGGTGTATCAGATGCACATCGAATTGGATCTACCCTATATATCAGATCTTATAAAATCTGAACCTCCCCTTCTTTGGCACAAAATTTGGACTACACATGAGACTGATTTTAATAGAGAAGTGATACAAGACATCTTGAAATTGGAAGGGGCTAAACATTCTCTACCAAAATGGTTGGCCTACGTGAAAAAGTTCTTTCTGGAAATTGGGCACCAAGAATGGTTTACAGATCCTTCTTCTTTAGAAAATATCTCACGGAAAGGCCTAAGAAAGACGCTAATGGCCCACCTGGAAACAGCCAGATGGAATAAACAGAAGCACTGTGATACTATTCTGGCATATCAAAGGGTGACACCACACAAGGGCCTCCAGCTTTACCTTTCAACAGACTTCTCGTGTTATTCAAGAATGCTGCTTACCAGATTCAGACTGGGTTCTTTTTTTCGTTATGTAACATTTCCATTAAGTAATGATTGGTCTCGGACTCTTTGCTCCTGCCCCTGTGATAACATATCTCAACAAACTAATATCCATACCATTCTTTTTTGTAAATATTATGGGTTATTGAGAAAAGCTTTATTATTACCCCTGCTCAAAAGATGGAATCTCAGGTCATGTAAACTTGCCTATGAGCGGTTACAGGAACTCGAAGACAGGGAGGTGATAACAAAAATGGAGCAGTTTTTAAAATTATTGATAAAATTTAGGAATACTTTAGACTAATATCGGAGAAAACAATCAGTCTTGTTTTTAACTGTCGTCTTTTACTCATTTTTAATAGTCTTTATACTAATGCTTTTTAATTTCTTTTCGACCATTGGATGATTTTTTATCTCTCGTATTTTTAATGTTTTACAAATCTGTATAACAATGTATGCTTATATGATATTTGTTTGAATATCGAATAAAGCTTATTTTGAACCTTTGAACCTTTTACTTGTGTGGTGTCCTTTCATTTGATATTATAGGATTGTGATTGGTAAAACAGCTTGCTTAACACGACCTCTTGAGTTTAGCCTTTCAGGCTGCTTAGTCCATGCTACCCCTAGGATAGCTTGTCTATAAGGTTGACTTACAACCAGACACCATAAGGGATTGTTTGGACTGATACAAGGTGGTTCCAGAATTGGAAACATCATATATCAGGCCAACTTCTCACATTGGTGTGCAGCGGTGCGGATTTGAGCTTGCTGTTGTTTTACCATTGCAATCTTTTTATCAAATTGAAAGATCACATAAAGTACCTTAGGTACATATAAACAAAAGCTTAGCATATTTAAGTTCTAATGAACTTAGTAGTTGTAGATCAAAGGGATTAGCACACCCTACCTACAACTCACTAGCAAGGTACAGTAGGAAAACACTTAGTGTAGGTACGTGCACCACTTGCACCTCACTAGCAGTCATGTCTGGCACAGGAGGAGCTTCAGGCTCTGCCCTTGTGACAGTTGACCTCACCAAGGCAACTTCCAGCTATGACAAACTTAGCCATAAAGACTTGAGTGTGTTATGCATTGCAAGAGGGCTAAAAGGGGTCACAACCTCACCATTCCTTCCCTGATAGCCATCCTGGAAAAGGATGACTTAGATAAGGCAAGTGCAGTTCCCTTAGATACAGGAGATGGAGTGAACACCCCTGAGAATGAGAACACTCCTGAGGAGGAAGAAGAAGAGGAAGAAGAGGAGAAGGAAGGTTCAGAAGTAGATGAGTCTACTCAGAATCAGAGGGGTAACCAGGTTGTAGTTGCCAGGCTTAACCAGTTCAACTTAGACCTACATGGCAATGGAGAGGGCCAGCACCTCCTCAGATCCTATAACATAGTACCTTCAGGCAATAGGAGGATGAGATCTCCCTCAGGGGTCTCTCATATTTCTAGTGTCTCCAGGGAATCCCAAAGGGGAATTACTTCCCCCCAGAGAAAAGAGCATAGGGCCAGAATGAGGGCTGTCCAACTCCAAATAGAGAGGGAAGAGATAGCCTTGGCTCAAGCTAAACTTGCTTTAGCAAGAGAACAGAAGTTGTGTGGCTTAGATGCCACTGGTGGCAGCATAATTCCTAGAGAGAAAGACAGGGGCTATGACAATAGAAACCAGACACAAATTGTGCCCCCCTACAAGGAAGGGGATGACATCCACAAATGGATGACTGCTCTTGAGAGAGCCTGCATGGTACAGCAGGTTCCTCAGGATCAGTGGGCTGCAATTTTATGGTACTCCTTTTCTGAGAAAGGGAAGGATAGGCTCCTCACAGTTAGACCTGAGGATGCCAAAAACTACTCTGTCCTGAAGAGTGCTCTTATTGAAGGGTTTGGCCTAACCACTGAGCAATACAGGTTGTTGTTCAGAGACACCCAAAAAGCACAGACTCAGGACTGGACTGATTTTGTTGATTGTGCCACTAAGGCTCTGGAGGGTTGGCTGCAGGGAAGTAAAGTCTCAGACTATACAGGATTGTACAATATTATAATGAGAGAGCAGATCCTTAATAACTGTCAGAACCAGCTGTTGCATCAATACCTTTTTTACTCTGATCTGACCTCTCCCCAAGAATTGGGAAAGAAGGCGGACAAATGGGTCAGAACAAGGATTAAGCAGAAACCCCAGAGCCATGGTGGTGACCAGAAGAAAACAGACCAGAAGGGTGGGGATAAGAAAGATAAAGAAAAAGACCAGAAGTCTGCTTCAGGCCCACAACATTCTAATAAGGAGGGTGGTTCCCAAAATGGTAACAAAAAGAAGAAGAATGATGGCCCAAATTAACCTTGGTGTAATACCTGCAAATCAGTTTCACACTGGGGCAGTGAATGCACCAAGAAAAATCCAGTTCCTACCACTGCAGCTCCTAAAGCACCTGCACCCCCTAGTACAGTCAGCAGTTGTGGTACACAACCCAAGGGTTTAGTAGGGTTGACCCTGGGTACTGAGATGGAATCTGGCCTAGTCAGAGTCCCTACTCAGGCTATTCTGCTTTATGATGTGGACTTATCTTTGACCACTACTGTGAGCCCCAGTAACCTGGGCAAGTATAGGCAGACGCCTTTGATAAATGAGAAACTGGCTCAGGCCTACAGGGACACTTGTGCCAGTGTCACTAGGGTGACACCTGACTTTGTGGACCCTGGACAGATTGTACTAGGTGAGAATTACCTAGTGACCAATGCAAGCAACACCACTACTACACATAGTGTGGCTGTTGTGAACTTCTCCTGGAGAGGGGTAACTGGCCTAAAGAAAGTTGTTGTGAGTGCAGACCTCCCAGTAGACTGTCTGTTAGGCAATGATCTGGAAAGCTCAGTTTGATCAGAAGTGGAGGACAGGACTCATGCAGAAATGCTAGGGATTTCAGCACATGTCCTTGCAGTGACAAGGACTCAGGCTAAGAAGTGCCTTCCTGGACCAGTGGTGGATCTTGGAACAATAGACCAACCACAACCCAAGAGAAAGAGCAAGAGGGTTAAGGCTGTGCCTTCCCCTTGCCCCAGGTTGAGGATCAGCCTCCACAGGGAGCTGATTCAGCAGTCCAAGAGGAGACTGTCTCTGAGGAACTTGAGCCTGATCAGGTTGAGTTTCTGGGGACAGGGGGACCCTCAAGGGCAGACCTGGGGCAGGCCCAATTAGATTGCCCTTCTCTTGAACCCCTCAGACAGCAAGCTGCTGCTGAGGCTGCAGGGAATGCTCAAGGTACCCATAAAGTGTATTGGGATGATAGGCTCCTTTATTCAGAGGCTAGAGACCCCAAGCCTGGTGCTACCAGGAGGTTGGTCATACCTTTGAAATTTAGAGGCTTCCTTCTTACCTTGGCCCATGATATTCCCCTTGCAGGACACTTAGGCCAGAACAAGAATTGGGACAGGCTTGTCCCTCACTTTCACTGGCCTCACATGTCAGAAAATGTCAAGGAGTTTTGCCGCTCCTGTGTCACTTGCCAAGCCAGTGGTAAGTCAGGTGGCACAACAAAGGCCCTCCTGATACCACTACCTGTGGTGGGGGTACCCTTTGAAAGAGTTGGAATAGACATTGTGGGTCCCATGGATCCTCAAACAGCATCTGGGCACAGATTTATACTGGTGGTAGTGGATCATGCCACCAGGTACCCAGAGGCAATTCCCCTGAGGACCACAACAGCACCTGTTGTGGCAAAAGCCCTCATTGCAGTTTTCTCAAGAGTGGGCTTTCCAAAGGAGGTTCTTTCAGACAGAGGTACCAACTTCATGTCTGGATACTTAAAAGCAATGTGGAAGGAGTGTGGAGTAAACTATAAGTTTTCCACACCCTATCACCCACAGTGCAATGGGCTTGTGGAGAGATTCAACAAGACCATCAAGGGAATGATAAAAGGGTTACCAGAGAAGCATAGGCGGAAATGGGACACCCTTTTACCCTGCTTGCTCTTTGCTTACAGAGAGGTCCCACAGAAGGGGGTTGGCTACAGCCCTTTTGAACTTTTGTTTGGCCACCCTGTGAGGGGTCCACTATGTTTGGTGAAGGAAGGATTGGAGTTACCTCTCAAAAAGCCTAAGCTAGATGTTGTGGACTATGTACTTGGTCTCCGCTCCATGATGGCTGAGTATATGGAAAGAGCATCCAAAAACCTGGAGGCCAGTCAAGAATTACAGAAAGCTTGGCATGACCAAAAGGCTGTTCTGGTTGAGTTCCAGCCAGGACAGAAGGTGTGGGTGTTGGAGCCAGTGGCCCCAGCAGCACTCCAGGACAAATGGACTGGACCCTACCCTATTGTTGAGAAAAAGGGAGAAGTCACCTATGTGGTTGACTTTGGAACCCCTAGGAGCCCCCACAGGGTGCTCCATGTGAATCGTTTGAAAGCATTTGTGGACAGGGAGGAAATGAGCTTGCTCATGGCCACAGATGGGGATCAGGAGGAAGAGAGTGACCCTCTCCCAGACTTGCTTTCCCAGAACCCTGATGATGGTTCAGTTGATGGAGTAGCCTTGGCAGGCAGCTTCACTGAGCAGCAACAGGTGGACTGCAGACAGGTGTTGCAGGCCCACAGACACATGTTTTCACTCACACCCAGTCAAACTAACTGGTGCACCCATGAGGTGGACACTGGTGACAGTCTGCCTGTGAAGAATAAAATCCACAGGCAACCTGACCATGTCAGGGATTGTATAAAGGCTGAGGTGCAAAAGATGTTAGAGCTTGGAGTGATTGAGCCATCAGAGAGCCCATGGGCCAGCCCAGTAGTCCTGGTGCAAAAACCTCATACCAAAGATGGAAAGAGAGAAATTAGGTTTTGTGTGGACTACAGAGGTCTCAATGCTGTCACTAGGACAGATGCACATCCCATTCCAAGAGCAGATGAGCTCATTGATAAATTGGCTTCTGCCAAGTTTCTGAGCACATTTGATTTGACAGCTGGCTACTGCCCCCTTCCAAAGGTTGGTCAATCAAGTCCTTGCTGGGTTGGATGACTTTTGTGCAGCATATCTAGATGATATTGCTGTCTTTAGCTCCACCTCGGAGGATCACCTGATCCACCTGAAGAAGGTTCTGGAGGCCCTGCAAAAGGCAGGCCTGACTATCAAGGCTACAAAGTGCCAGATAGGGCAGAGCAAGGTTGTGAACCTGAGCCACCTAGTAGGTGGGGGTCAGGCTCAACCATTGGAGAGCAAGATCCATACCATACAGGACTGGGCTCCTCCAACTACCCAGACACAAGTCAGAGCCTTCTTGGGACTGACTGGGTATTACAGAAAATGTGTAGAGAACTATGGGTTCATTGTGACACCATTAAATGACTTGACATCCAAGAAGATGCCCAAAAAGTTTCAGTGGACAGTTAGCTGTCAAAAGGCATTTGATGACCTGAAGAAGGCCATGTGCTCTGCACCTATCCTGGAGAGTCCTGACTACTCCAAACAGTTCATTGTACAGACAGATGCTTCTGAGTTGGGGGTGGGAGCTGTGCTTTCACAACTGAATACAGATGGTCAAGACCAGCCCATTGCTTTTATTAGCAGAAGGCTGACCCCCAGGGAGAAACGTTGGTCAGCTATTGAGAGGGAGGCCTTTGCTGTGGTTTGGGCCCTGAAGAAGTTGAGGCCATACTTGTTTGGAACTCACTTCCAAATTCAGACAGACCATAAGCCCCTCTTGTGGCTAAATCAGATGAAGGGTGAAAACCCCAAACTACTCAGGTGGTCCATTTCCCTACAGGGGATGGACTTTACAGTGGAGCACCGCCCAGGGACTGACCATGGAAATGCAGATGGTCTCTCCAGGTACTTCCACTTAGAACATGAAGACTTATCTGGTCAAGGTTAGGTTTAATATCCCTGCGTTTGGGGCGGGGGGTTGTGTAGGAGAGTAGAGTCTGCTATCCTATGGTCACCCCAATTTTTGCTTTTTGCTTCACTGGTTTTTGACTTATTGAGGCTGTGGGCCTGCTAATCAGACCCCCAGCCTGCTGTTCTCTCTCTAAATTCACATACATGTACTATAGGTACATAACCCAATTGGAAATGGACTCCTTGTCAGCCCCTGTACCACACACTATAGGTGCTCAGGGCATAGGTGCCACCAAGGCCTACCAGGGGCTGTAGCATAGCTTTTGCCACCCCTGGCTGGTTCTTAAATTGACACAACTGGCTGATCACTCAGTTGGGGCAAGTTGGTGTAATCACCCCTTGCTTAGATATAGTATACCTATATCTAAACCTATATCTGGACACATATAAACCTGTGAGCCACTCCTATGGAAGGCCTTATCTTTCTGGAGGCAGAGTGCATGGTTTAATGTGAGATGGAGCTCGAGCATGAGCTGAGCCTGTCTGCAGCTGTCGGGAACAACTCCCTCGGCTGTTCCGGGATAATGCCATAACAAATACTATTAAGTGCATTATAATCCTTGCGGTTATATGTTAACTTTGGTTTGGCTTTATCAAAACATGTCGTGTAAGGTGTCATACGATTTGTAATACTATCCCCTCAACAGTCCTGTCGACGGGGATAGCATTCCACCCCTCTAGAGGGAGAAGACATGTTACTTTACTGAAACGCGGTTGATTTTTAAAAGAGCCTCAGATCCACAAAATGGATGCTTCTGCCACAGACACAAGTCTGACCTCCTGCTGCTGACCGAAACTCAGCCGAGGAGGCCTGGACAAAGGCTTTACTGTCGCAGGGAGGTGTCACACCACCCCAGACAGGAGATAGTGGATTGTAGCAGGGAGGTTTGAAAGAAACCAGACACTGCCTGGGGAGCACAAGGCTTCCCCTTGCATAATCCGGCCAAACCGGTTCTGGGGCACACCAGCCCCAGTCCCAGCGTGCCCTGGACAAAGGGAAAGGGGTGTATCCACCCCCTTCCTGGGTCCCACCCATAGGAGGGGACCTAGCAGGTAATCCAGCCCCCTAGATTGGTATAAGAATGGGAGCAGTGCCAACACACTCAGATTATTCTGATGAAACTTATAAAATGAAACTCTGGACCCTTCGATATCCTACTCGACGTAGAAGACTGAAGAATCTCCCTTGTGGTCAAGGAGTGACCACCCTGTGCAAACAGGCACCATCCAGCACCTCGAGGTCTGTTTTGTTGCAGTTCCCGCCAGAACTCGAGCTACAGAGATCGACGAGATCAAGCTTACCTGCCTTCTAACAGCCCGATCCACAGTCCCTGCAGAGCTGAGACCCGTGGAGGCGACCGGAAGCGTGCGGCCTGCCATCTTGAAAAGACCACAAGATGCTGACCGTGCAGCCCATGAGTGACCCTCAAAGCTGGACATCGGGGTTTGAGAAGCCCCAGCCCTGAGCCATTTTTGCACTGAAGCTCACCCCTCTACACTCAACGAGTGCTGCATGGGGCCCTTCTGCTTCTTTTGGCTCAACGCGTTGGCCCGGTCACTTGCCCCCTGGCTTGTGGCCCCTGTGCCGACGAAACTTGAAATCCGACTTGTGATTCTGGTTGCTCCAGACTTACACCCGCTCCTCTGAAAAGGAGCTCCCACTCTGACCCTCCTGGTCCGAGTGAGAAGCAATCTTCAAGTCCTGCGTGGATTGCTCTTGCCAAGTGTTATTTGCTCCCATCTTGAAGCCGACAGCGCTGACGGTGAGAGCCTTTGTGGGACAGCTCGTGACCCGCTCCTGGACATCGCAGATGCCCCAGAGCCCACGTGGCAGCAGAGAGAAGCTCCTTGACAACCACCTGATTGCGCCCGACATTGCCTGGTTCCGTCCTGGTTCCACCCTGGTCACTGCTGAGTGACCCAGACTCTGTGCCCTCTGCTTTCATGTACTTTACGACTCTGATCCACCCTTGGATCACACCGGACACTTCTCCTTCACATCGCCTGCAGCATCTTCAGCTTCAAGCACCAACAACCTGCATGACGAAACCCGACGCCACTTCGACCCTATGCACCTGCTTCCTGTGGGTGAGGTAACTCAGCAACGCCGGTGTTCCCACACTGGTACACACCTCTAGGGTTTGTGTCTAAAGTTTTATCCTTCTAGGTTTAGCGGAAGTATCCTTAAACTCTAACTTTGTGACTTTTACGCACCATTGACTTTGCATTGGTGCATGCGTGTGCTTTAAGCGCTATTGGTATCTCTTATACCACTTTCTTAATATATGGTTTGAGTGGCCACCCGCCCTCATCCATAATTTGGCAACTTTTATATGTTTAACTGTGCTTTTGTTTAAACGCTTGTGCCACTTTGCTCATAAAGAGTACTGGGGATTATTTTAGTAATAAACACATATATTTTTATAATATAAACTTGTGTGGTGTCCTTTCATTTGATATTACAGGATTGTGATTGGTAAAACAGCTCGCTTAACACGACCTCTTGAGTTTAGCCTTTCAGGCTGGTTAGTCCATGCTACCCCTAGGATAGCTTGTCTATAAGGTTGACTTACAGCCAGACACCATAAGGGATTGTTTGGACTGATACAAGGTGGTTCCAGAATTGGAAACATCATATATCAGGCCAACTTCTCACATACACCAATCTGCAAACCGAACACTACCTCCGTTCAGCCGCTCGGGCTGTAGCCATGGCTAAAGATCCCTATGGAAAATTGCATGGTGAAAAAACATTTTGGGACCTCCTTTTTTCTCGACCCCCTCTTGACGAATCACCCCCAAACTTTAAGGGAAGGAGTGGAGCGGAGCAGGCCATTTTCTTGGAGAAATTCGCGAAGATTCGTCCTCCAGTGCCAAACTTATTCCAAATAGAATGTTGTGGTTTTCTTATGGAAAGTAGGTCCTAACTACAACTACCTACTGGTGACCACCAGTAGGTAATATATATATATATATTCCAGAAATGCAACCCAACTCAAAAAGATCCTGAAAAGAAGTTGGCATATACTACTAACCAATGAGGTATTGAGCGTTGATCTCCCTTCCAATCCTTTAATTACTTTTAGGAAGGCGAGATCATTAAAAAACGATCTTGTGCACAGTTACATGGCAGAAACCCCTAAATAAGCTTTTGGACCCCTGCAAGGGTTTTTCCCCTGTGGGAAATGTAAAGCTTGTAAAATCAGCAAGCGGGTCATGACCTATGAAATTCCCAATATAGGAATCCGCAGAAAGATCAGAAGGTTCCTTACATGCACCACCCCCTACAGTGTTTACTGTTTAACCTGCCCGTGTGGGCTGCGTTACGTGGGAAGCACGATCAGTCTCCTGAAGATGAGAATACTGGAGCACATGCGGGCCATTGCAAAAGGTGATGAAGCATACCCTGTTGCGCGTCATTTTGATAAAGTACATCAGCGCAACAGGGATCTGCTCAGCTATTTGGGGCTTGATCATGTCCCCAGCAATCCAAGAGGGGGGGACAGATTACTTCGGCTCCGTAGACTGGAGTCGAGATATATCATTGATATGCACACCAAGTATCCTTTGGGTTTGAATAGCAGTGAGGAACTTGCAATACACCTGGGAGAATAACTTGATGGAACTTGTATCGACTGTTTAGGCTATGTATGCAGTCCTGGATATGCTGTAAGAGGTGATCAATATGATCCAGCACGTCAACTTACTGTATGTGTAATTTCAGTTCTAGCCTGATCTCTGAAATGTATAGATGTATATATGTATATAAAAATCTTTATCTCTATTTTCTCCCCGTAAATCTTCCAGGTCGCCCTCTTTCTTGAGTGGTTCTGATATTCTTTTCCTTCTTTCTTCTTAGATGTATATATTTGTAAATATGATGTATTGATGGTCTACATTTGATCAAGCCTTGCATTTTTATTGCATGCCCATACTGGGCAGGATTTGTGTGTTTTCACTACATGCCCATACTGGGCAGGATTAGGATGCTTTGATTTATCACAGCTATAATTGTAAATACAATTGTTTTGGAACGCCGGGTATATATTATACATATCCATAACGAGCCCATCTATGGGCAATATTGAACTTTCTTTCATTGATTTGAATGTTTAAAAATGGCGCTCCATTTGGAATGACTCTTTTTGTATTTCTGAGTCCTTCGTTGATTGCGATAATGTGCACATGTGGTTAAAACTGTGTCTAAGATGGTGCTACGGTAAACATAGATGAAGGTTCTTTACCGAAACGCGTCTGTTGATGAAGTGTCTGTTTGTTGGTGAAAAATAAATAACCCAAACGACCCCCGTGAGTGCTTTTTCTACGGTAGGATGGAAGTCTTAAGTTACGGAATTTGGAGCGAGCATTGATTTGTGGGAGCACCCCCACATTGGAAAGCACCCACCTGCGAGTGCCCTGCCCAGGTGTTCTTGGAGCGCGAGATATATTTTTATATATATATATATATATATATATATATATATATATATATATATATATATATATATATATATATATTACCTACTGGCGATAGCCAGTAGGTATATATAGTTAGGATTTTTTCTCTATGGAACTTTTGAAAATTCTATGCCTAATAACTTTGGCGTTTGTGGACGGAATCGGCTGAAATTTTCAGGAAAATGGCACATTTTGTTTCTGAGCACCCCCTGAAAATTTGGTGGGGTTTCGTCAAGGGGGGGCTGAGAAAAAAGGGGGGTCCCAAAACGCGTTTTTTGCATTGAGTTTTCCATAGGGCGGTTGGACTCACTTTTAGCTCGAACGGCTGAATGGATTTGCACGAAACTTGGCAAAATTGTAGGGACTGTTAGCCCGATGTGCCTTTGCTAGGTCTCAATATATGTGCTTCAGTGGATTTTGAGAAATTAACGTTTAAAACAAGATATATATCTGTAACAGCGCTCCGGGCAGCGCTCCGGTTCGCGAACTTTTCGCGTATCGGAACTTTGCGAAGCGAAGCTGATTGGCTCTCCGGTGTCTGTCAACATTCTAAACAGTCCGGAGCGGCCGCCATCTTGTCTCTCGGTAGGATCGAGAGACAAGAGGAGGCCAAAACAAAGGGGGAAATGAAGGAAAGGGGGCAAGGTAGACCCCTTCTGACCCCCTAGGATTGATGAGGGGGATATTATAGAGCCACGCCGGGCCCAAAAAAAAAAAAAAAAAAATCCGATTTTTTCGCCGTAGAGACGCGTCTTGGTTCGCGAACCGGGCAGCTAACCGGGCAGCTAACCGGGAAGCTAACCGTCAGTGTAACCCCAAAAAAAAAAATAATAAATTCCGATTTTTTTGCCGTAGAGACGCGTCTTGGTTCGCGAACCGGGCAGCTAACCGGGCAGCTAACCGGGAAGCTAACCGGCAGTGTAACCCAAAAAAAAAAAAAAAAAATCCGATTTTTTTGCCGTAGAGACGCGTCTTGGTACGCGAACCGGGCAGCTAACCGGGCAGCTAACTGGGAAGCTAACCGGCAGTGTAACCCAAAAAAAAAAAAATAAATCAGATTTTTTCGCCGTAGAGACGCGTCTTGGTACGCGAACCGGGCAGCTAACCGGGCAGCTAACCGGGAAGCTAACCGGCAGTGTAACGGGAGTCTGAGGAGTAGCTGATTGGCTGTCAATATTGTAAACAGTCCGGAGCGGCCGCCATCTTGTCTCTCGGTAGGATCGAGAGACAAGAGGAGGCCAAAACAAAGGGGGAAATGAAGGAAAGAGGGCAAGGTAGACCCCTTCTGACCCCCTAGGATTGATGAGGGGGATATTATAAAGCCACGTGGGGCCCAAAAAAAAACAAACAAAAAAATCCGATTTTTTCGCCGTAGAGACGCGTCTTGGTACGCGAACTGGGCAGCTAACCGGGCAGCTACCGGGAAGCTAATCGGCAGTGTAACGGGAGTCTGAGGAGAAGCTGATTGGCTGTTATCATTGTAAACAGTCTGGAGCGGCCGCCATCTTGTCTCTCTGTGGGATCGAGAGACAAGAGGTGGAAAAAAAAAAGGTGTAAATGAATGAAAGGGGTAAGGCAGACCCCTCCTGAACCCCTAGGATTGATGAGGGGGCTATTAAAGTTCCCTGGGGGGTGAAAAAAAAAAATTTGCGATTTTTCGCGGTAAAGGTGCTTCCTGGTACGTTAACCGGGCAGCTAACCGGCAGCGTAACGGGAGTCCGACATATTGTGTTTTTTGAACGTTTGTGATATGTGCACGTGTGGATTTTGTCTAATTAAGGTTAAAAAAATATATATATATCTTTAAGCGTGTTCTGGCGCGCTTACGTTTTGGGTTTGGTTTGCGCTGCAGAGACGATACGTCACGGTTATGCGATGCATCATGAGGCGTCTCACGGGCTACGTGATACGTCACTTAATAAAGAATATATTTTACAGCTATAGATATTAGCTTTTAAAAAACCAATGAAATTCACAGAAAAAACCATAGGTTATAGACCATATATAGTTAGGAATTTGCATTTACAAAACCTTGAAAATTCACTGAAAAAACCATAGGTTATAGACCATATATAGTTAGGGATTAGCATTTAAAAAACCTTATTTTATTTGCACAAAACCATTGAAATTCCATATATAGTTAGTTGCACTAACTATATATCGCGGACCCGCAATCCACTGCTAATGATGTCACATATTACATCATTCATGACATGGTCAGTGACATCACTGATGACATCACTGATGACATCTCAAATGACATCACTGATGACATCACTGATGACAACACCCAGTGACTGTATGTTTCTGTAAAGTTAAAATATGTCTTACATATTGAAGAATGAGTGGATGTATAAGTGTCTGGATGAAGGATTTAGTAGGTGCATGACTGACTGTATGAGAGAATGATTAAATGTGTCTCACTGAGTGCATGGGTTAGTGATTAAAGTGTCTTAATTTGGCAATCAATATTTATGTTCTTCTGTAAACTGCTGCATGTTTAAATCAGTAGCTATATCAGTAACTATATGGGTTATTGAATGGTTGCCCAAGTATTTGTATGGGAGACTGAGTGTGTGTGTGGGTGGCTGGGAGGTGTATAACTCTGTGCATAGATGTGTGAGCGGTTGATTCCCTAGGTGTATGGGTTCAAAAGTGCATGTAGAAACAGCTGTATGGACAGTTGACTGTGTGCATGAGTATATTGGTGAGTGAATGGATATCTCAGTTCTACATGTCAAAGTAAGTACATATGTAAAACACACTCCATGTGAGAGTTGACATATATAAATAACTGAACATAAGAGTCAGTGAATGTGAGAGTGGCTGTATGAATCATTGTGAACTTGTATCAAGGATTGTATAAGAGAGTAAATATGTGTTAGTATATGTTTGAATAAGTAAGGTGTGTATAACTGTATAGTTAAGGAAATGGAGATGTGATTGATTCTTTGCATGACTGAATAGGTGTGTGAGTAACTCCATGGATGTGTGACAGTCTGTGAGTGCCTGTTTACACTGAGTGTATCAAAGGTTATATTAGAGTCTGAAGATGTATTATCACATAAATGATATCATCAGTGATGTAATCAGTAATGTCAAATGAGATGTCAGTGATGTCATCAGTGATGTCATTTGAGATGTC
Organism: Lissotriton vulgaris; assembly: GCF_964263255.1. Taxonomy (NCBI): domain Eukaryota; kingdom Metazoa; phylum Chordata; class Amphibia; order Caudata; family Salamandridae; genus Lissotriton; species Lissotriton vulgaris. The sequence goes on along the minus strand of NW_028246417.1, from coordinate 315 downwards.
ATCAGTGATGTCATCAGTGATGTCATTTGAGATGTCATCAGTGATGTCATCAGTGATGTCACTGACCATGTCATGAATGATGTAATATGTGACATCATTAGCAGTGGATTGCGGGTCCGCGATATATAGTTAGTGCAACTAACTATATATGGAATTTCAATGGTTTTGTGCAAATAAAATAAGGTTTTTTAAATGCTAATCCCTAACTATATATGGTCTATAACCTATGGTTTTTTCAGTGAATATATATATATATATATATATATATATAACCTACTCTTATAGTTAGGACCTATTATGCATAGGAATCAGCAA
>NW_028246416.1:0-33440 GCF_964263255.1 Lissotriton vulgaris | reverse complement strand
TAACTTCCCGAGCCCCTGGAAGCATGAAAATCACTTTAAACATGCTAATTTTAGCTCTAACACTGATGATCCACCTACAAATGTGAACTGACGTTCAAAAATAAAACATTTGAAAACGGACCATTTTCCACATTTCTGAAGCATGACGTAATGGGGGGGTGTTATCTCTTTTGTCGAAAATCAGCCGTTTTTGCTCGAACATTAAATGCCTCCAAATGGTATTTAATTAACTTCCCGAGCCCCTGGAAGCATGAAAATCACTTTAAACATGCTAATTTTAGCTCTAACACTGATGATCCACCTACAAATGTGAACTGACGTTCAAAAATAAAACATTTGAAAACGGACCATTTTCCACATTTCTGAAGCATGACGTAATGGGGGGGTGTTATCTCTTTTGTCGAAAATCAGCCGTTTTTGCTCGAACATTAAATGCCTCCAAATGGTATTTAATTAACTTCCCGGGGTGAAGAAACCCTTTTTGAGAACTCAGAGTGAGTAAATTGGCCATTTTCATGCACTTTTAACCATTCCATAAATCTTGTGTTTTGGGCCCCTGGAAGCATGAAAATCACTTTAAACATGCTAATTTTAGCTCTAACACTGATGATCCACCTACAAATGTGAACTGACGTTCAAAAATAAAACATTTGAAAACGGACCATTTTCCACATTTCTGAAGCATGACGTAATGGGGGGGTGTTATCTCTTTTGTCGAAAATCAGCCGTTTTTGCTCGAACATTAAATGCCTCCAAATGGTATTTAATTAACTTCCCGAGCCCCTGGAAGCATGAAAATCACTTTAAACATGCTAATTTTAGCTCTAACACTGATGATCCACCTACAAATGTGAACTGACGTTCAAAAATAAAACATTTGAAAACGGACCATTTTCCACATTTCTGAAGCATGACATAATGGGGGGGTGTTATCTCTTTTGTCGAAAATCAGCCGTTTTTGCTCGAACATTAAATGCCTCCAAATGGTATTTAATTAACTTCCCGAGCCCCTGGAAGCATGAAAATCACTTTAAACATGCTAATTTTAGCTCTAACACTGATGATCCACCTACAAATGTGAACTGACGTTCAAAAATAAAACATTTGAAAACGGACCATTTTCCACATTTCTGAAGCATGACGTAATGGGGGGGTGTTATCTCTTTTGTCGAAAATCAGCCGTTTTTGCTCGAACATTAAATGCCTCCAAATGGTATTTAATTAACTTCCCGGGGTGAAGAAACCCTTTTTGAGAACTCAGAGTGAGTAAATTGGCCATTTTCATGCACTTTTAACCATTCCATAAATCTTGTGTTTTGGGCCCCTGGAAGCATGAAAATCACTTTAAACATGCTAATTTTAGCTCTAACACTGATGATCCACCTACAAATGTGAACTGACGTTCAAAAATAAAACATTTGAAAACGGACCATTTTCCACATTTCTGAAGCATGACGTAATGGGGGGGTGTTATCTCTTTTGTCGAAAATCAGCCGTTTTTGCTCGAACATTAAATGCCTCCAAATGGTATTTAATTAACTTCCCGAGCCCCTGGAAGCATGAAAATCACTTTAAACATGCTAATTTTAGCTCTAACACTGATGATCCACCTACAAATGTGAACTGACGTTCAAAAATAAAACATTTGAAAACGGACCATTTTCCACATTTCTGAAGCATGACGTAATGGGGGGGTGTTATCTCTTTTGTCGAAAATCAGCCGTTTTTGCTCGAACATTAAATGCCTCCAAATGGTATTTAATTAACTTCCCGGGGTGAAGAAACCCTTTTTGAGAACTCAGAGTGAGTAAATTGGCCATTTTCATGCACTTTTAACCATTCCATAAATCTTGTGTTTTGGGCCCCTGGAAGCATGAAAATCACTTTAAACATGCTAATTTTAGCTCTAACACTGATGATCCACCTACAAATGTGAACTGACGTTCAAAAATAAAACATTTGAAAACGGACCATTTTCCACATTTCTGAAGCATGACGTAATGGGGGGGTGTTATCTCTTTTGTCGAAAATCAGCCGTTTTTGCTCGAACATTAAATGCCTCCAAATGGTATTTAATTAACTTCCCGAGCCCCTGGAAGCATGAAAATCACTTTAAACATGCTAATTTTAGCTCTAACACTGATGATCCACCTACAAATGTGAACTGACGTTCAAAAATAAAACATTTGAAAACGGACCATTTTCCACATTTCTGAAGCATGACGTAATGGGGGGGTGTTATCTCTTTTGTCGAAAATCAGCCGTTTTTGCTCGAACATTAAATGCCTCCAAATGGTATTTAATTAACTTCCCGAGCCCCTGGAAGCATGAAAATCACTTTAAACATGCTAATTTTAGCTCTAACACTGATGATCCACCTACAAATGTGAACTGACGTTCAAAAATAAAACATTTGAAAACGGACCATTTTCCACATTTCTGAAGCATGACGTAATGGGGGGGTGTTATCTCTTTTGTCGAAAATCAGCCGTTTTTGCTCGAACATTAAATGCCTCCAAATGGTATTTAATTAACTTCCCGGGGTGAAGAAACCCTTTTTGAGAACTCAGAGTGAGTAAATTGGCCATTTTCATGCACTTTTAACCATTCCATAAATCTTGTGTTTTGGGCCCCTGGAAGCATGAAAATCACTTTAAACATGCTAATTTTAGCTCTAACACTGATGATCCACCTACAAATGTGAACTGACGTTCAAAAATAAAACATTTGAAAACGGACCATTTTCCACATTTCTGAAGCATGACGTAATGGGGGGGTGTTATCTCTTTTGTCGAAAATCAGCCGTTTTTGCTCGAACATTAAATGCCTCCAAATGGTATTTAATTAACTTCCCGGGGTGAAGAAACCCTTTTGAGAACTCAGAGTGAGTAAATTGGCCATTTTCATGCACTTTTAACCATTCCATAAATCTTGTGTTTTGGGCCCCTGGAAGCATGAAAATCACTTTAAACATGCTAATTTTAGCTCTAACACTGATGATCCACCTACAAATGTGAACTGACGTTCAAAAATAAAACATTTGAAAACGGACCATTTTCCACATTTCTGAAGCATGACGTAATGGGGGGGTGTTATCTCTTTTGTCGAAAATCAGCCGTTTTTGCTCGAACATTAAATGCCTCCAAATGGTATTTAATTAACTTCCCGAGCCCCTGGAAGCATGAAAATCACTTTAAACATGCTAATTTTAGCTCTAACACTGATGATCCACCTACAAATGTGAACTGACGTTCAAAAATAAAACATTTGAAAACGGACCATTTTCCACATTTCTGAAGCATGACGTAATGGGGGGGTGTTATCTCTTTTGTCGAAAATCAGCCGTTTTTGCTCGAACATTAAATGCCTCCAAATGGTATTTAATTAACTTCCCGAGCCCCTGGAAGCATGAAAATCACTTTAAACATGCTAATTTTAGCTCTAACACTGATGATCCACCTACAAATGTGAACTGACGTTCAAAAATAAAACATTTGAAAACGGACCATTTTCCACATTTCTGAAGCATGACGTAATGGGGGGGTGTTATCTCTTTTGTCGAAAATCAGCCGTTTTTGCTCGAACATTAAATGCCTCCAAATGGTATTTAATTAACTTCCCGGGGTGAAGAAACCCTTTTTGAGAACTCAGAGTGAGTAAATTGGCCATTTTCATGCACTTTTAACCATTCCATAAATCTTGTGTTTTGGGCCCCTGGAAGCATGAAAATCACTTTAAACATGCTAATTTTAGCTCTAACACTGATGATCCACCTACAAATGTGAACTGACGTTCAAAAATAAAACATTTGAAAACGGACCATTTTCCACATTTCTGAAGCATGACGTAATGGGGGGGTGTTATCTCTTTTGTCGAAAATCAGCCGTTTTTGCTCGAACATTAAATGCCTCCAAATGGTATTTAATTAACTTCCCGAGCCCCTGGAAGCATGAAAATCACTTTAAACATGCTAATTTTAGCTCTAACACTGATGATCCACCTACAAATGTGAACTGACGTTCAAAATAAAACATTTGAAAACGGACCATTTTCCACATTTCTGAAGCATGACGTAATGGGGGGGTGTTATCTCTTTTGTCGAAAATCAGCCGTTTTTGCTCGAACATTAAATGCCTCCAAATGGTATTTAATTAACTTCCCGGGGTGAAGAAACCCTTTTTGAGAACTCAGAGTGAGTAAATTGGCCATTTTCATGCACTTTTAACCATTCCATAAATCTTGTGTTTTGGGCCCCTGGAAGCATGAAAATCACTTTAAACATGCTAATTTTAGCTCTAACACTGATGATCCACCTACAAATGTGAACTGACGTTCAAAAATAAAACATTTGAAAACGGACCATTTTCCACATTTCTGAAGCATGACGTAATGGGGGGGTGTTATCTCTTTTGTCGAAAATCAGCCGTTTTTGCTCGAACATTAAATGCCTCCAAATGGTATTTAATTAACTTCCCGGGGTGAAGAAACCCTTTTTGAGAACTCAGAGTGAGTAAATTGGCCATTTTCATGCACTTTTAACCATTCCATAAATCTTGTGTTTTGGGCCCCTGGAAGCATGAAAATCACTTTAAACATGCTAATTTTAGCTCTAACACTGATGATCCACCTACAAATGTGAACTGACGTTCAAAAATAAAACATTTGAAAACGGACCATTTTCCACATTTCTGAAGCATGACGTAATGGGGGGGTGTTATCTCTTTTGTCGAAAATCAGCCGTTTTTGCTCGAACATTAAATGCCTCCAAATGGTATTTAATTAACTTCCCGAGCCCCTGGAAGCATGAAAATCACTTTAAACATGCTAATTTTAGCTCTAACACTGATGATCCACCTACAAATGTGAACTGACGTTCAAAAATAAAACATTTGAAAACGGACCATTTTCCACATTTCTGAAGCATGACGTAATGGGGGGGTGTTATCTCTTTTGTCGAAAATCAGCCGTTTTTGCTCGAACATTAAATGCCTCCAAATGGTATTTAATTAACTTCCCGGGGTGAAGAAACCCTTTTTGAGAACTCAGAGTGAGTAAATTGGCCATTTTCATGCACTTTTAACCATTCCATAAATCTTGTGTTTTGGGCCCCTGGAAGCATGAAAATCACTTTAAACATGCTAATTTTAGCTCTAACACTGATGATCCACCTACAAATGTGAACTGACGTTCAAAAATAAAACATTTGAAAACGGACCATTTTCCACATTTCTGAAGCATGACGTAATGGGGGGGTGTTATCTCTTTTGTCGAAAATCAGCCGTTTTTGCTCGAACATTAAATGCCTCCAAATGGTATTTAATTAACTTCCCGAGCCCCTGGAAGCATGAAAATCACTTTAAACATGCTAATTTTAGCTCTAACACTGATGATCCACCTACAAATGTGAACTGACGTTCAAAAATAAAACATTTGAAAACGGACCATTTTCCACATTTCTGAAGCATGACGTAATGGGGGGGTGTTATCTCTTTTGTCGAAAATCAGCCGTTTTTGCTCGAACATTAAATGCCTCCAAATGGTATTTAATTAACTTCCCGAGCCCCTGGAAGCATGAAAATCACTTTAAACATGCTAATTTTAGCTCTAACACTGATGATCCACCTACAAATGTGAACTGACGTTCAAAAATAAAACATTTGAAAACGGACCATTTTCCACATTTCTGAAGCATGACGTAATGGGGGGGTGTTATCTCTTTTGTCGAAAATCAGCCGTTTTTGCTCGAACATTAAATGCCTCCAAATGGTATTTAATTAACTTCCCGGGGTGAAGAAACCCTTTTGAGAACTCAGAGTGAGTAAATTGGCCATTTTCATGCACTTTTAACCATTCCATAAATCTTGTGTTTTGGGCCCCTGGAAGCATGAAAATCACTTTAAACATGCTAATTTTAGCTCTAACACTGATGATCCACCTACAAATGTGAACTGACGTTCAAAAATAAAACATTTGAAAACGGACCATTTTCCACATTTCTGAAGCATGACGTAATGGGGGGGTGTTATCTCTTTTGTCGAAAATCAGCCGTTTTTGCTCGAACATTAAATGCCTCCAAATGGTATTTAATTAACTTCCCGAGCCCCTGGAAGCATGAAAATCACTTTAAACATGCTAATTTTAGCTCTAACACTGATGATCCACCTACAAATGTGAACTGACGTTCAAAAATAAAACATTTGAAAACGGACCATTTTCCACATTTCTGAAGCATGACGTAATGGGGGGGTGTTATCTCTTTTGTCGAAAATCAGCCGTTTTTGCTCGAACATTAAATGCCTCCAAATGGTATTTAATTAACTTCCCGGGGTGAAGAAACCCTTTTTGAGAACTCAGAGTGAGTAAATTGGCCATTTTCATGCACTTTTAACCATTCCATAAATCTTGTGTTTTGGGCCCCTGGAAGCATGAAAATCACTTTAAACATGCTAATTTTAGCTCTAACACTGATGATCCACCTACAAATGTGAACTGACGTTCAAAAATAAAACATTTGAAAACGGACCATTTTCCACATTTCTGAAGCATGACGTAATGGGGGGGTGTTATCTCTTTTGTCGAAAATCAGCCGTTTTTGCTCGAACATTAAATGCCTCCAAATGGTATTTAATTAACTTCCCGGGGTGAAGAAACCCTTTTTGAGAACTCAGAGTGAGTAAATTGGCCATTTTCATGCACTTTTAACCATTCCATAAATCTTGTGTTTTGGGCCCCTGGAAGCATGAAAATCACTTTAAACATGCTAATTTTAGCTCTAACACTGATGATCCACCTACAAATGTGAACTGACGTTCAAAAATAAAACATTTGAAAACGGACCATTTTCCACATTTCTGAAGCATGACGTAATGGGGGGGTGTTATCTCTTTTGTCGAAAATCAGCCGTTTTTGCTCGAACATTAAATGCCTCCAAATGGTATTTAATTAACTTCCCGAGCCCCTGGAAGCATGAAAATCACTTTAAACATGCTAATTTTAGCTCTAACACTGATGATCCACCTACAAATGTGAACTGACGTTCAAAAATAAAACATTTGAAAACGGACCATTTTCCACATTTCTGAAGCATGACGTAATGGGGGGGTGTTATCTCTTTTGTCGAAAATCAGCCGTTTTTGCTCGAACATTAAATGCCTCCAAATGGTATTTAATTAACTTCCCGGGGTGAAGAAACCCTTTTTGAGAACTCAGAGTGAGTAAATTGGCCATTTTCATGCACTTTTAACCATTCCATAAATCTTGTGTTTTGGGCCCCTGGAAGCATGAAAATCACTTTAAACATGCTAATTTTAGCTCTAACACTGATGATCCACCTACAAATGTGAACTGACGTTCAAAAATAAAACATTTGAAAACGGACCATTTTCCACATTTCTGAAGCATGACGTAATGGGGGGGTGTTATCTCTTTTGTCGAAAATCAGCCGTTTTTGCTCGAACATTAAATGCCTCCAAATGGTATTTAATTAACTTCCCGAGCCCCTGGAAGCATGAAAATCACTTTAAACATGCTAATTTTAGCTCTAACACTGATGATCCACCTACAAATGTGAACTGACGTTCAAAAATAAAACATTTGAAAACGGACCATTTTCCACATTTCTGAAGCATGACGTAATGGGGGGGTGTTATCTCTTTTGTCGAAAATCAGCCGTTTTTGCTCGAACATTAAATGCCTCCAAATGGTATTTAATTAACTTCCCGAGCCCCTGGAAGCATGAAAATCACTTTAAACATGCTAATTTTAGCTCTAACACTGATGATCCACCTACAAATGTGAACTGACGTTCAAAAATAAAACATTTGAAAACGGACCATTTTCCACATTTCTGAAGCATGACGTAATGGGGGGGTGTTATCTCTTTTGTCGAAAATCAGCCGTTTTTGCTCGAACATTAAATGCCTCCAAATGGTATTTAATTAACTTCCCGGGGTGAAGAAACCCTTTTTGAGAACTCAGAGTGAGTAAATTGGCCATTTTCATGCACTTTTAACCATTCCATAAATCTTGTGTTTTGGGCCCCTGGAAGCATGAAAATCACTTTAAACATGCTAATTTTAGCTCTAACACTGATGATCCACCTACAAATGTGAACTGACGTTCAAAAATAAAACATTTGAAAACGGACCATTTTCCACATTTCTGAAGCATGACGTAATGGGGGGGTGTTATCTCTTTTGTCGAAAATCAGCCGTTTTTGCTCGAACATTAAATGCCTCCAAATGGTATTTAATTAACTTCCCGGGGTGAAGAAACCCTTTTTGAGAACTCAGAGTGAGTAAATTGGCCATTTTCATGCACTTTTAACCATTCCATAAATCTTGTGTTTTGGGCCCCTGGAAGCATGAAAATCACTTTAAACATGCTAATTTTAGCTCTAACACTGATGATCCACCTACAAATGTGAACTGACGTTCAAAAATAAAACATTTGAAAACGGACCATTTTCCACATTTCTGAAGCATGACGTAATGGGGGGGTGTTATCTCTTTTGTCGAAAATCAGCCGTTTTTGCTCGAACATTAAATGCCTCCAAATGGTATTTAATTAACTTCCCGAGCCCCTGGAAGCATGAAAATCACTTTAAACATGCTAATTTTAGCTCTAACACTGATGATCCACCTACAAATGTGAACTGACGTTCAAAAATAAAACATTTGAAAACGGACCATTTTCCACATTTCTGAAGCATGACGTAATGGGGGGGTGTTATCTCTTTTGTCGAAAATCAGCCGTTTTTGCTCGAACATTAAATGCCTCCAAATGGTATTTAATTAACTTCCCGAGCCCCTGGAAGCATGAAAATCACTTTAAACATGCTAATTTTAGCTCTAACACTGATGATCCACCTACAAATGTGAACTGACGTTCAAAAATAAAACATTTGAAAACGGACCATTTTCCACATTTCTGAAGCATGACGTAATGGGGGGGTGTTATCTCTTTTGTCGAAAATCAGCCGTTTTTGCTCGAACATTAAATGCCTCCAAATGGTATTTAATTAACTTCCCGGGGTGAAGAAACCCTTTTTGAGAACTCAGAGTGAGTAAATTGGCCATTTTCATGCACTTTTAACCATTCCATAAATCTTGTGTTTTGGGCCCCTGGAAGCATGAAAATCACTTTAAACATGCTAATTTTAGCTCTAACACTGATGATCCACCTACAAATGTGAACTGACGTTCAAAAATAAAACATTTGAAAACGGACCATTTTCCACATTTCTGAAGCATGACGTAATGGGGGGGTGTTATCTCTTTTGTCGAAAATCAGCCGTTTTTGCTCGAACATTAAATGCCTCCAAATGGTATTTAATTAACTTCCCGAGCCCCTGGAAGCATGAAAATCACTTTAAACATGCTAATTTTAGCTCTAACACTGATGATCCACCTACAAATGTGAACTGACGTTCAAAAATAAAACATTTGAAAACGGACCATTTTCCACATTTCTGAAGCATGACGTAATGGGGGGGTGTTATCTCTTTTGTCGAAAATCAGCCGTTTTTGCTCGAACATTAAATGCCTCCAAATGGTATTTAATTAACTTCCCGGGGTGAAGAAACCCTTTTTGAGAACTCAGAGTGAGTAAATTGGCCATTTTCATGCACTTTTAACCATTCCATAAATCTTGTGTTTTGGGCCCCTGGAAGCATGAAAATCACTTTAAACATGCTAATTTTAGCTCTAACACTGATGATCCACCTACAAATGTGAACTGACGTTCAAAAATAAAACATTTGAAAACGGACCATTTTCCACATTTCTGAAGCATGACGTAATGGGGGGGTGTTATCTCTTTTGTCGAAAATTAGCCGTTTTTGCTCGAACATTAAATGCCTCCAAATGGTATTTAATTAACTTCCCGAGCCCCTGGAAGCATGAAAATCACTTTAAACATGCTAATTTTAGCTCTAACACTGATGATCCACCTACAAATGTGAACTGACGTTCAAAAATAAAACATTTGAAAACGGACCATTTTCCACATTTCTGAAGCATGACGTAATGGGGGGGTGTTATCTCTTTTGTCGAAAATCAGCCGTTTTTGCTCGAACATTAAATGCCTCCAAATGGTATTTAATTAACTTCCCGGGGTGAAGAAACCCTTTTTGAGAACTCAGAGTGAGTAAATTGGCCATTTTCATGCACTTTTAACCATTCCATAAATCTTGTGTTTTGGGCCCCTGGAAGCATGAAAATCACTTTAAACATGCTAATTTTAGCTCTAACACTGATGATCCACCTACAAATGTGAACTGACGTTCAAAAATAAAACATTTGAAAACGGACCATTTTCCACATTTCTGAAGCATGACGTAATGGGGGGGTGTTATCTCTTTTGTCAAAAATCAGCCGTTTTTGCTCGAACATTAAATGCCTCCAAATGGTATTTAATTAACTTCCCGGGGTGAAGAAACCCTTTTTGAGAACTCAGAGTGAGTAAATTGGCCATTTTCATTTACTTTTAACCATTCCATAAATCTTGTGTTTTGGGCCCCTGGAAGCATGAAAATCACTTTAAACATGCTAATTTTAGCTCTAACACTGATGATCCACCTACAAATGTGAACTGACGTTCAAAAATAAAACATTTGAAAACGGACCATTTTCCACATTTCTGAAGCATGACGTAATGGGGGGGTGTTATCTCTTTTGTCGAAAATCAGCCGTTTTTGCTCGAACATTAAATGCCTCCAAATGGTATTTAATTAACTTCCCGAGCCCCTGGAAGCATGAAAATCACTTTAAACATGCTAATTTTAGCTCTAACACTGATGATCCACCTACAAATGTGAACTGACGTTCAAAAATAAAACATTTGAAAACGGACCATTTTCCACATTTCTGAAGCATGACGTAATGGGGGGGTGTTATCTCTTTTGTCGAAAATCAGCCGTTTTTGCTCGAACATTAAATGCCTCCAAATGGTATTTAATTAACTTCCCGAGCCCCTGGAAGCATGAAAATCACTTTAAACATGCTAATTTTAGCTCTAACACTGATGATCCACCTACAAATGTGAACTGACGTTCAAAAATAAAACATTTGAAAACGGACCATTTTCCACATTTCTGAAGCATGACGTAATGGGGGGGTGTTATCTCTTTTGTCGAAAATCAGCCGTTTTTGCTCGAACATTAAATGCCTCCAAATGGTATTTAATTAACTTCCCGGGGTGAAGAAACCCTTTTTGAGAACTCAGAGTGAGTAAATTGGCCATTTTCATGCACTTTTAACCATTCCATAAATCTTGTGTTTTGGGCCCCTGGAAGCATGAAAATCACTTTAAACATGCTAATTTTAGCTCTAACACTGATGATCCACCTACAAATGTGAACTGACGTTCAAAAATAAAACATTTGAAAACGGACCATTTTCCACATTTCTGAAGCATGACGTAATGGGGGGGTGTTATCTCTTTTGTCGAAAATCAGCCGTTTTTGCTCGAACATTAAATGCCTCCAAATGGTATTTAATTAACTTCCCGAGCCCCTGGAAGCATGAAAATCACTTTAAACATGCTAATTTTAGCTCTAACACTGATGATCCACCTACAAATGTGAACTGACGTTCAAAAATAAAACATTTGAAAACGGACCATTTTCCACATTTCTGAAGCATGACGTAATGGGGGGGTGTTATCTCTTTTGTCGAAAATCAGCCGTTTTTGCTCGAACATTAAATGCCTCCAAATGGTATTTAATTAACTTCCCGGGGTGAAGAAACCCTTTTTGAGAACTCAGAGTGAGTAAATTGGCCATTTTCATGCACTTTTAACCATTCCATAAATCTTGTGTTTTGGGCCCCTGGAAGCATGAAAATCACTTTAAACATGCTAATTTTAGCTCTAACACTGATGATCCACCTACAAATGTGAACTGACGTTCAAAAATAAAACATTTGAAAACGGACCATTTTCCACATTTCTGAAGCATGACGTAATGGGGGGGTGTTATCTCTTTTGTCGAAAATCAGCCGTTTTTGCTCGAACATTAAATGCCTCCAAATGGTATTTAATTAACTTCCCGAGCCCCTGGAAGCATGAAAATCACTTTAAACATGCTAATTTTAGCTCTAACACTGATGATCCACCTACAAATGTGAACTGACGTTCAAAAATAAAACATTTGAAAACGGACCATTTTCCACATTTCTGAAGCATGACGTAATGGGGGGGTGTTATCTCTTTTGTCGAAAATCAGCCGTTTTTGCTCGAACATTAAATGCCTCCAAATGGTATTTAATTAACTTCCCGAGCCCCTGGAAGCATGAAAATCACTTTAAACATGCTAATTTTAGCTCTAACACTGATGATCCACCTACAAATGTGAACTGACGTTCAAAAATAAAACATTTGAAAACGGACCATTTTCCACATTTCTGAAGCATGACGTAATGGGGGGGTGTTATCTCTTTTGTCGAAAATCAGCCGTTTTTGCTCGAACATTAAATGCCTCCAAATGGTATTTAATTAACTTCCCGGGGTGAAGAAACCCTTTTTGAGAACTCAGAGTGAGTAAATTGGCCATTTTCATGCACTTTTAACCATTCCATAAATCTTGTGTTTTGGGCCCCTGGAAGCATGAAAATCACTTTAAACATGCTAATTTTAGCTCTAACACTGATGATCCACCTACAAATGTGAACTGACGTTCAAAAATAAAACATTTGAAAACGGACCATTTTCCACATTTCTGAAGCATGACGAAATGGAGGGGGTGTTATCTCTTTTGTCGAAAATCAGCCGTTTTTGCTCGAACATTAAATGCCTCCAAATGGATTTAATTAACTTCCCGGGGTGAAGAAACCCTTTTTGAGAACTCAGAGTGAGTAAATTGGCCATTTTCATGCAATTTTAACCATTCCATAAATCTTTATTTTTGGGCCCCTGGAAGCATGAAAATCACTTTAAACATGCTAATTTTAGCTCTAACACTGATGATCCACCTACAAATGTGAACTGACGTTCAAAAATAAAACATTTGAAAACGGACCATTTTCCACATTTCTGAAGCATGACGTAATGGGGGGGTGTTATCTCTTTTGTCGAAAATCAGCCGTTTTTGCTCGAACATTAAATGCCTCCAAATGGTATTTAATTAACTTCCCGGGGTGAAGAAACCCTTTTTGAGAACTCAGAGTGAGTAAATTGGCCATTTTCATGCACTTTTAACCATTCCATAAATCTTGTGTTTTGGGCCCCTGGAAGCATGAAAATCACTTTAAACATGCTAATTTTAGCTCTAACACTGATGATCCACCTACAAATGTGAACTGACGTTCAAAAATAAAACATTTGAAAACGGACCATTTTCCACATTTCTGAAGCATGACGTAATGGGGGGGTGTTATCTCTTTTGTCGAAAATCAGCCGTTTTTGCTCGAACATTAAATGCCTCCAAATGGTATTTAATTAACTTCCCGAGCCCCTGGAAGCATGAAAATCACTTTAAACATGCTAATTTTAGCTCTAACACTGATGATCCACCTACAAATGTGAACTGACGTTCAAAAATAAAACATTTGAAAACGGACCATTTTCCACATTTCTGAAGCATGACGTAATGGGGGGGTGTTATCTCTTTTGTCGAAAATCAGCCGTTTTTGCTCGAACATTAAATGCCTCCAAATGGTATTTAATTAACTTCCCGAGCCCCTGGAAGCATGAAAATCACTTTAAACATGCTAATTTTAGCTCTAACACTGATGATCCACCTACAAATGTGAACTGACGTTCAAAAATAAAACATTTGAAAACGGACCATTTTCCACATTTCTGAAGCATGACGTAATGGGGGGGTGTTATCTCTTTTGTCGAAAATCAGCCGTTTTTGCTCGAACATTAAATGCCTCCAAATGGTATTTAATTAACTTCCCGAGCCCCTGGAAGCATGAAAATCACTTTAAACATGCTAATTTTAGCTCTAACACTGATGATCCACCTACAAATGTGAACTGACGTTCAAAAATAAAACATTTGAAAACGGACCATTTTCCACATTTCTGAAGCATGACGTAATGGGGGGGTGTTATCTCTTTTGTCGAAAATCAGCCGTTTTTGCTCGAACATTAAATGCCTCCAAATGGTATTTAATTAACTTCCCGAGCCCCTGGAAGCATGAAAATCACTTTAAACATGCTAATTTTAGCTCTAACACTGATGATCCACCTACAAATGTGAACTGACGTTCAAAAATAAAACATTTGAAAACGGACCATTTTCCACATTTCTGAAGCATGACGTAATGGGGGGGTGTTATCTCTTTTGTCGAAAATCAGCCGTTTTTGCTCGAACATTAAATGCCTCCAAATGGTATTTAATTAACTTCCCGAGCCCCTGGAAGCATGAAAATCACTTTAAACATGCTAATTTTAGCTCTAACACTGATGATCCACCTACAAATGTGAACTGACGTTCAAAAATAAAACATTTGAAAACGGACCATTTTCCACATTTCTGAAGCATGACGTAATGGGGGGGTGTTATCTCTTTTGTCGAAAATCAGCCGTTTTTGCTCGAACATTAAATGCCTCCAAATGGTATTTAATTAACTTCCCGGGGTGAAGAAACCCTTTTTGAGAACTCAGAGTGAGTAAATTGGCCATTTTCATGCACTTTTAACCATTCCATAAATCTTGTGTTTTGGGCCCCTGGAAGCATGAAAATCACTTTAAACATGCTAATTTTAGCTCTAACACTGATGATCCACCTACAAATGTGAACTGACGTTCAAAAATAAAACATTTGAAAACGGACCATTTTCCACATTTCTGAAGCATGACGTAATGGGGGGGTGTTATCTCTTTTGTCGAAAATCAGCCGTTTTTGCTCGAACATTAAATGCCTCCAAATGGTATTTAATTAACTTCCCGGGGTGAAGAAACCCTTTTTGAGAACTCAGAGTGAGTAAATTGGCCATTTTCATGCACTTTTAACCATTCCATAAATCTTGTGTTTTGGGCCCCTGGAAGCATGAAAATCACTTTAAACATGCTAATTTTAGCTCTAACACTGATGATCCACCTACAAATGTGAACTGACGTTCAAAAATAAAACATTTGAAAACGGACCATTTTCCACATTTCTGAAGCATGACGTAATGGGGGGGTGTTATCTCTTTTGTCAAAAATCAGCCGTTTTTGCTCGAACATTAAATGCCTCCAAATGGTATTTAATTAACTTCCCGGGGTGAAGAAACCCTTTTTGAGAACTCAGAGTGAGTAAATTGGCCATTTTCATTTACTTTTAACCATTCCATAAATCTTGTGTTTTGGGCCCCTGGAAGCATGAAAATCACTTTAAACATGCTAATTTTAGCTCTAACACTGATGATCCACCTACAAATGTGAACTGACGTTCAAAAATAAAACATTTGAAAACGGACCATTTTCCACATTTCTGAAGCATGACGTAATGGGGGGGTGTTATCTCTTTTGTCGAAAATCAGCCGTTTTTGCTCGAACATTAAATGCCTCCAAATGGTATTTAATTAACTTCCCGAGCCCCTGGAAGCATGAAAATCACTTTAAACATGCTAATTTTAGCTCTAACACTGATGATCCACCTACAAATGTGAACTGACGTTCAAAAATAAAACATTTGAAAACGGACCATTTTCCACATTTCTGAAGCATGACGTAATGGGGGGGTGTTATCTCTTTTGTCGAAAATTAGCCGTTTTTGCTCGAACATTAAATGCCTCCAAATGGTATTTAATTAACTTCCCGAGCCCCTGGAAGCATGAAAATCACTTTAAACATGCTAATTTTAGCTCTAACACTGATGATCCACCTACAAATGTGAACTGACGTTCAAAAATAAAACATTTGAAAACGGACCATTTTCCACATTTCTGAAGCATGACGTAATGGGGGGGTGTTATCTCTTTTGTCGAAAATCAGCCGTTTTTGCTCGAACATTAAATGCCTCCAAATGGTATTTAATTAACTTCCCGGGGTGAAGAAACCCTTTTTGAGAACTCAGAGTGAGTAAATTGGCCATTTTCATGCACTTTTAACCATTCCATAAATCTTGTGTTTTGGGCCCCTGGAAGCATGAAAATCACTTTAAACATGCTAATTTTAGCTCTAACACTGATGATCCACCTACAAATGTGAACTGACGTTCAAAAATAAAACATTTGAAAACGGACCATTTTCCACATTTCTGAAGCATGACGTAATGGGGGGGTGTTATCTCTTTTGTCAAAAATCAGCCGTTTTTGCTCGAACATTAAATGCCTCCAAATGGTATTTAATTAACTTCCCGGGGTGAAGAAACCCTTTTTGAGAACTCAGAGTGAGTAAATTGGCCATTTTCATTTACTTTTAACCATTCCATAAATCTTGTGTTTTGGGCCCCTGGAAGCATGAAAATCACTTTAAACATGCTAATTTTAGCTCTAACACTGATGATCCACCTACAAATGTGAACTGACGTTCAAAAATAAAACATTTGAAAACGGACCATTTTCCACATTTCTGAAGCATGACGTAATGGGGGGGTGTTATCTCTTTTGTCGAAAATCAGCCGTTTTTGCTCGAACATTAAATGCCTCCAAATGGTATTTAATTAACTTCCCGAGCCCCTGGAAGCATGAAAATCACTTTAAACATGCTAATTTTAGCTCTAACACTGATGATCCACCTACAAATGTGAACTGACGTTCAAAAATAAAACATTTGAAAACGGACCATTTTCCACATTTCTGAAGCATGACGTAATGGGGGGGTGTTATCTCTTTTGTCGAAAATCAGCCGTTTTTGCTCGAACATTAAATGCCTCCAAATGGTATTTAATTAACTTCCCGAGCCCCTGGAAGCATGAAAATCACTTTAAACATGCTAATTTTAGCTCTAACACTGATGATCGACCTACAAATGTGAACTGACGTTCAAAAATAAAACATTTGAAAACGGACCATTTTCCACATTTCTGAAGCATGACGTAATGGGGGGGTGTTATCTCTTTTGTCGAAAATCAGCCGTTTTTGCTCGAACATTAAATGCCTCCAAATGGTATTTAATTAACTTCCCGGGGTGAAGAAACCCTTTTTGAGAACTCAGAGTGAGTAAATTGGCCATTTTCATGCACTTTTAACCATTCCATAAATCTTGTGTTTTGGGCCCCTGGAAGCATGAAAATCACTTTAAACATGCTAATTTTAGCTCTAACACTGATGATCCACCTACAAATGTGAACTGACGTTCAAAAATAAAACATTTGAAAACGGACCATTTTCCACATTTCTGAAGCATGACGTAATGGGGGGGTGTTATCTCTTTTGTCGAAAATCAGCCGTTTTTGCTCGAACATTAAATGCCTCCAAATGGTATTTAATTAACTTCCCGAGCCCCTGGAAGCATGAAAATCACTTTAAACATGCTAATTTTAGCTCTAACACTGATGATCCACCTACAAATGTGAACTGACGTTCAAAAATAAAACATTTGAAAACGGACCATTTTCCACATTTCTGAAGCATGACGTAATGGGGGGGTGTTATCTCTTTTGTCGAAAATCAGCCGTTTTTGCTCGAACATTAAATGCCTCCAAATGGTATTTAATTAACTTCCCGGGGTGAAGAAACCCTTTTTGAGAACTCAGAGTGAGTAAATTGGCCATTTTCATGCACTTTTAACCATTCCATAAATCTTGTGTTTTGGGCCCCTGGAAGCATGAAAATCACTTTAAACATGCTAATTTTAGCTCTAACACTGATGATCCACCTACAAATGTGAACTGACGTTCAAAAATAAAACATTTGAAAACGGACCATTTTCCACATTTCTGAAGCATGACGTAATGGGGGGGTGTTATCTCTTTTGTCGAAAATCAGCCGTTTTTGCTCGAACATTAAATGCCTCCAAATGGTATTTAATTAACTTCCCGAGCCCCTGGAAGCATGAAAATCACTTTAAACATGCTAATTTTAGCTCTAACACTGATGATCCACCTACAAATGTGAACTGACGTTCAAAAATAAAACATTTGAAAACGGACCATTTTCCACATTTCTGAAGCATGACGTAATGGGGGGGTGTTATCTCTTTTGTCGAAAATCAGCCGTTTTTGCTCGAACATTAAATGCCTCCAAATGGTATTTAATTAACTTCCCGAGCCCCTGGAAGCATGAAAATCACTTTAAACATGCTAATTTTAGCTCTAACACTGATGATCCACCTACAAATGTGAACTGACGTTCAAAAATAAAACATTTGAAAACGGACCATTTTCCACATTTCTGAAGCATGACGTAATGGGGGGGTGTTATCTCTTTTGTCGAAAATCAGCCGTTTTTGCTCGAACATTAAATGCCTCCAAATGGTATTTAATTAACTTCCCGGGGTGAAGAAACCCTTTTTGAGAACTCAGAGTGAGTAAATTGGCCATTTTCATGCACTTTTAACCATTCCATAAATCTTGTGTTTTGGGCCCCTGGAAGCATGAAAATCACTTTAAACATGCTAATTTTAGCTCTAACACTGATGATCCACCTACAAATGTGAACTGACGTTCAAAAATAAAACATTTGAAAACGGACCATTTTCCACATTTCTGAAGCATGACGTAATGGGGGGGTGTTATCTCTTTTGTCGAAAATCAGCCGTTTTTGCTCGAACATTAAATGCCTCCAAATGGTATTTAATTAACTTCCCGGGGTGAAGAAACCCTTTTTGAGAACTCAGAGTGAGTAAATTGGCCATTTTCATGCAATTTTAACCATTCCATAAATCTTTATTTTTGGGCCCCTGGAAGCATGAAAATCACTTTAAACATGCTAATTTTAGCTCTAACACTGATGATCCACCTACAAATGTGAACTGACGTTCAAAAATAAAACATTTGAAAACTGACCATTTTCCACATTTCTGAAGCATGACGTAATGGGGGGGTGTTATCTCTTTTGTCGAAAATCAGCCGTTTTTGCTCGAACATTAAATGCCTCCAAATGGTATTTAATTAACTTCCCGGGGTGAAGAAACCCTTTTTGAGAACTCAGAGTGAGTAAATTGGCCATTTTCATGCACTTTTAACCATTCCATAAATCTTGTGTTTTGGGCCCCTGGAAGCATGAAAATCACTTTAAACATGCTAATTTTAGCTCTAACACTGATGATCCACCTACAAATGTGAACTGACGTTCAAAAATAAAACATTTGAAAACGGACCATTTTCCACATTTCTGAAGCATGACGTAATGGGGGGGTGTTATCTCTTTTGTCGAAAATCAGCCGTTTTTGCTCGAACATTAAATGCCTCCAAATGGTATTTAATTAACTTCCCGAGCCCCTGGAAGCATGAAAATCACTTTAAACATGCTAATTTTAGCTCTAACACTGATGATCCACCTACAAATGTGAACTGACGTTCAAAAATAAAACATTTGAAAACGGACCATTTTCCACATTTCTGAAGCATGACGTAATGGGGGGGTGTTATCTCTTTTGTCGAAAATCAGCCGTTTTTGCTCGAACATTAAATGCCTCCAAATGGTATTTAATTAACTTCCCGAGCCCCTGGAAGCATGAAAATCACTTTAAACATGCTAATTTTAGCTCTAACACTGATGATCCACCTACAAATGTGAACTGACGTTCAAAAATAAAACATTTGAAAACGGACCATTTTCCACATTTCTGAAGCATGACGTAATGGGGGGGTGTTATCTCTTTTGTCGAAAATCAGCCGTTTTTGCTCGAACATTAAATGCCTCCAAATGGTATTTAATTAACTTCCCGAGCCCCTGGAAGCATGAAAATCACTTTAAACATGCTAATTTTAGCTCTAACACTGATGATCCACCTACAAATGTGAACTGACGTTCAAAAATAAAACATTTGAAAACGGACCATTTTCCACATTTCTGAAGCATGACGTAATGGGGGGGTGTTATCTCTTTTGTCGAAAATCAGCCGTTTTTGCTCGAACATTAAATGCCTCCAAATGGTATTTAATTAACTTCCCGAGCCCCTGGAAGCATGAAAATCACTTTAAACATGCTAATTTTAGCTCTAACACTGATGATCCACCTACAAATGTGAACTGACGTTCAAAAATAAAACATTTGAAAACGGACCATTTTCCACATTTCTGAAGCATGACGTAATGGGGGGGTGTTATCTCTTTTGTCGAAAATCAGCCGTTTTTGCTCGAACATTAAATGCCTCCAAATGGTATTTAATTAACTTCCCGAGCCCCTGGAAGCATGAAAATCACTTTAAACATGCTAATTTTAGCTCTAACACTGATGATCCACCTACAAATGTGAACTGACGTTCAAAAATAAAACATTTGAAAACGGACCATTTTCCACATTTCTGAAGCATGACGTAATGGGGGGGTGTTATCTCTTTTGTCGAAAATCAGCCGTTTTTGCTCGAACATTAAATGCCTCCAAATGGTATTTAATTAACTTCCCGGGGTGAAGAAACCCTTTTTGAGAACTCAGAGTGAGTAAATTGGCCATTTTCATGCACTTTTAACCATTCCATAAATCTTGTGTTTTGGGCCCCTGGAAGCATGAAAATCACTTTAAACATGCTAATTTTAGCTCTAACACTGATGATCCACCTACAAATGTGAACTGACGTTCAAAAATAAAACATTTGAAAACGGACCATTTTCCACATTTCTGAAGCATGACGTAATGGGGGGGTGTTATCTCTTTTGTCGAAAATCAGCCGTTTTTGCTCGAACATTAAATGCCTCCAAATGGTATTTAATTAACTTCCCGGGGTGAAGAAACCCTTTTTGAGAACTCAGAGTGAGTAAATTGGCCATTTTCATGCACTTTTAACCATTCCATAAATCTTGTGTTTTGGGCCCCTGGAAGCATGAAAATCACTTTAAACATGCTAATTTTAGCTCTAACACTGATGATCCACCTACAAATGTGAACTGACGTTCAAAAATAAAACATTTGAAAACGGACCATTTTCCACATTTCTGAAGCATGACGTAATGGGGGGGTGTTATCTCTTTTGTCAAAAATCAGCCGTTTTTGCTCGAACATTAAATGCCTCCAAATGGTATTTAATTAACTTCCCGGGGTGAAGAAACCCTTTTTGAGAACTCAGAGTGAGTAAATTGGCCATTTTCATTTACTTTTAACCATTCCATAAATCTTGTGTTTTGGGCCCCTGGAAGCATGAAAATCACTTTAAACATGCTAATTTTAGCTCTAACACTGATGATCCACCTACAAATGTGAACTGACGTTCAAAAATAAAACATTTGAAAACGGACCATTTTCCACATTTCTGAAGCATGACGTAATGGGGGGGTGTTATCTCTTTTGTCGAAAATCAGCCGTTTTTGCTCGAACATTAAATGCCTCCAAATGGTATTTAATTAACTTCCCGAGCCCCTGGAAGCATGAAAATCACTTTAAACATGCTAATTTTAGCTCTAACACTGATGATCCACCTACAAATGTGAACTGACGTTCAAAAATAAAACATTTGAAAACGGACCATTTTCCACATTTCTGAAGCATGACGTAATGGGGGGGTGTTATCTCTTTTGTCGAAAATTAGCCGTTTTTGCTCGAACATTAAATGCCTCCAAATGGTATTTAATTAACTTCCCGAGCCCCTGGAAGCATGAAAATCACTTTAAACATGCTAATTTTAGCTCTAACACTGATGATCCACCTACAAATGTGAACTGACGTTCAAAAATAAAACATTTGAAAACGGACCATTTTCCACATTTCTGAAGCATGACGTAATGGGGGGGTGTTATCTCTTTTGTCGAAAATCAGCCGTTTTTGCTCGAACATTAAATGCCTCCAAATGGTATTTAATTAACTTCCCGGGGTGAAGAAACCCTTTTTGAGAACTCAGAGTGAGTAAATTGGCCATTTTCATGCACTTTTAACCATTCCATAAATCTTGTGTTTTGGGCCCCTGGAAGCATGAAAATCACTTTAAACATGCTAATTTTAGCTCTAACACTGATGATCCACCTACAAATGTGAACTGACGTTCAAAAATAAAACATTTGAAAACGGACCATTTTCCACATTTCTGAAGCATGACGTAATGGGGGGGTGTTATCTCTTTTGTCAAAAATCAGCCGTTTTTGCTCGAACATTAAATGCCTCCAAATGGTATTTAATTAACTTCCCGGGGTGAAGAAACCCTTTTTGAGAACTCAGAGTGAGTAAATTGGCCATTTTCATGCACTTTTAACCATTCCATAAATCTTGTGTTTTGGGCCCCTGGAAGCATGAAAATCACTTTAAACATGCTAATTTTAGCTCTAACACTGATGATCCACCTACAAATGTGAACTGACGTTCAAAAATAAAACATTTGAAAACGGACCATTTTCCACATTTCTGAAGCATGACGTAATGGGGGGGTGTTATCTCTTTTGTCGAAAATCAGCCGTTTTTGCTCGAACATTAAATGCCTCCAAATGGTATTTAATTAACTTCCCGGGGTGAAGAAACCCTTTTTGAGAACTCAGAGTGAGTAAATTGGCCATTTTCATGCACTTTTAACCATTCCATAAATCTTGTGTTTTGGGCCCCTGGAAGCATGAAAATCACTTTAAACATGCTAATTTTAGCTCTAACACTGATGATCCACCTACAAATGTGAACTGACGTTCAAAAATAAAACATTTGAAAACGGACCATTTTCCACATTTCTGAAGCATGACGTAATGGGGGGGTGTTATCTCTTTTGTCGAAAATCAGCCGTTTTTGCTCGAACATTAAATGCCTCCAAATGGTATTTAATTAACTTCCCGAGCCCCTGGAAGCATGAAAATCACTTTAAACATGCTAATTTTAGCTCTAACACTGATGATCCACCTACAAATGTGAACTGACGTTCAAAAATAAAACATTTGAAAACGGACCATTTTCCACATTTCTGAAGCATGACGTAATGGGGGGGTGTTATCTCTTTTGTCGAAAATCAGCCGTTTTTGCTCGAACATTAAATGCCTCCAAATGGTATTTAATTAACTTCCCGAGCCCCTGGAAGCATGAAAATCACTTTAAACATGCTAATTTTAGCTCTAACACTGATGATCCACCTACAAATGTGAACTGACGTTCAAAAATAAAACATTTGAAAACGGACCATTTTCCACATTTCTGAAGCATGACGTAATGGGGGGGTGTTATCTCTTTTGTCGAAAATCAGCCGTTTTTGCTCGAACATTAAATGCCTCCAAATGGTATTTAATTAACTTCCCGGGGTGAAGAAACCCTTTTTGAGAACTCAGAGTGAGTAAATTGGCCATTTTCATGCACTTTTAACCATTCCATAAATCTTGTGTTTTGGGCCCCTGGAAGCATGAAAATCACTTTAAACATGCTAATTTTAGCTCTAACACTGATGATCCACCTACAAATGTGAACTGACGTTCAAAAATAAAACATTTGAAAACGGACCATTTTCCACATTTCTGAAGCATGACGTAATGGGGGGGTGTTATCTCTTTTGTCGAAAATCAGCCGTTTTTGCTCGAACATTAAATGCCTCCAAATGGTATTTAATTAACTTCCCGAGCCCCTGGAAGCATGAAAATCACTTTAAACATGCTAATTTTAGCTCTAACACTGATGATCCACCTACAAATGTGAACTGACGTTCAAAAATAAAACATTTGAAAACGGACCATTTTCCACATTTCTGAAGCATGACGTAATGGGGGGGTGTTATCTCTTTTGTCGAAAATCAGCCGTTTTTGCTCGAACATTAAATGCCTCCAAATGGTATTTAATTAACTTCCCGGGGTGAAGAAACCCTTTTTGAGAACTCAGAGTGAGTAAATTGGCCATTTTCATGCACTTTTAACCATTCCATAAATCTTGTGTTTTGGGCCCCTGGAAGCATGAAAATCACTTTAAACATGCTAATTTTAGCTCTAACACTGATGATCCACCTACAAATGTGAACTGACGTTCAAAAATAAAACATTTGAAAACGGACCATTTTCCACATTTCTGAAGCATGACGTAATGGGGGGGTGTTATCTCTTTTGTCGAAAATCAGCCGTTTTTGCTCGAACATTAAATGCCTCCAAATGGTATTTAATTAACTTCCCGAGCCCCTGGAAGCATGAAAATCACTTTAAACATGCTAATTTTAGCTCTAACACTGATGATCCACCTACAAATGTGAACTGACGTTCAAAAATAAAACATTTGAAAACGGACCATTTTCCACATTTCTGAAGCATGACGTAATGGGGGGGTGTTATCTCTTTTGTCGAAAATCAGCCGTTTTTGCTCGAACATTAAATGCCTCCAAATGGTATTTAATTAACTTCCCGGGGTGAAGAAACCCTTTTTGAGAACTCAGAGTGAGTAAATTGGCCATTTTCATGCACTTTTAACCATTCCATAAATCTTGTGTTTTGGGCCCCTGGAAGCATGAAAATCACTTTAAACATGCTAATTTTAGCTCTAACACTGATGATCCACCTACAAATGTGAACTGACGTTCAAAAATAAAACATTTGAAAACGGACCATTTTCCACATTTCTGAAGCATGACGTAATGGGGGGGTGTTATCTCTTTTGTCGAAAATCAGCCGTTTTTGCTCGAACATTAAATGCCTCCAAATGGTATTTAATTAACTTCCCGAGCCCCTGGAAGCATGAAAATCACTTTAAACATGCTAATTTTAGCTCCTACACTGATGATCCACCTACAAATGTGAACTGACGTTCAAAAATAAAACATTTGAAAACGGACCATTTTCCACATTTCTGAAGCATGACGTAATGGGGGGGTGTTATCTCTTTTGTCGAAAATCAGCCGTTTTTGCTCGAACATTAAATGCCTCCAAATGGTATTTAATTAACTTCCCGAGCCCCTGGAAGCATGAAAATCACTTTAAACATGCTAATTTTAGCTCTAACACTGATGATCCACCTACAAATGTGAACTGACGTTCAAAAATAAAACATTTGAAAACGGACCATTTTCCACATTTCTGAAGCATGACGTAATGGGGGGGTGTTATCTCTTTTGTCGAAAATCAGCCGTTTTTGCTCGAACATTAAATGCCTCCAAATGGTATTTAATTAACTTCCCGAGCCCATGGAAGCATGAAAATCACTTTAAACATGCTAATTTTAGCTCTAACACTGATGATCCACCTACAAATGTGAACTGACGTTCAAAAATAAAACATTTGAAAACGGACCATTTTCCAAATTTCTGAAGCATGACGTAATGGGGGGGTGTTATCTCTTTTGTCGAAAATCAGCCGTTTTTGCTCGAACATTAAATGCCTCCAAATGGTATTTAATTAACTTCCCGGGGTGAAGAAACCCTTTTTGAGAACTCAGAGTGAGTAAATTGGCCATTTTCATGCACTTTTAACCATTCCATAAATCTTGTGTTTTGGGCCCCTGGAAGCATGAAAATCACTTTAAACATGCTAATTTTAGCTCTAACACTGATGATCCACCTACAAATGTGAACTGACGTTCAAAAATAAAACATTTGAAAACGGACCATTTTCCACATTTCTGAAGCATGACGTAATGGGGGGGTGTTATCTCTTTTGTCGAAAATCAGCCGTTTTTGCTCGAACATTAAATGCCTCCAAATGGTATTTAATTAACTTCCCGGGGTGAAGAAACCCTTTTTGAGAACTCAGAGTGAGTAAATTGGCCATTTTCATGCACTTTTAACCATTCCATAAATCTTGTGTTTTGGGCCCCTGGAAGCATGAAAATCACTTTAAACATGCTAATTTTAGCTCTAACACTGATGATCCACCTACAAATGTGAACTGACGTTCAAAAATAAAACATTTGAAAACGGACCATTTTCCACATTTCTGAAGCATGACGTAATAGGGGGGTGTTATCTCTTTTGTCGAAAATCAGCCGTTTTTGCTCGAACATTAAATGCCTCCAAATGGTATTTAATTAACTTCCCGGGGTGAAGAAACCCTTTTTGAGAACTCAGAGTGAGTAAATTGGCCATTTTCATGCACTTTTAACCATTCCATAAATCTTGTGTTTTGGGCCCCTGGAAGCATGAAAATCACTTTAAACATGCTAATTTTAGCTCTAACACTGATGATCCACCTACAAATGTGAACTGACGTTCAAAAATAAAACATTTGAAAACGGACCATTTTCCACATTTCTGAAGCATGACGTAATGGGGGGGTGTTATCTCTTTTGTCGAAAATCAGCCGTTTTTGCTCGAACATTAAATGCCTCCAAATGGTATTTAATTAACTTCCCGAGCCCCTGGAAGCATGAAAATCACTTTAAACATGCTAATTTTAGCTCTAACACTGATGATCCACCTACAAATGTGAACTGACGTTCAAAAATAAAACATTTGAAAACGGACCATTTTCCACATTTCTGAAGCATGACGTAATGGGGGGGTGTTATCTCTTTTGTCGAAAATCAGCCGTTTTTGCTCGAACATTAAATGCCTCCAAATGGTATTTAATTAACTTCCCGAGCCCCTGGAAGCATGAAAATCACTTTAAACATGCTAATTTTAGCTCTAACACTGATGATCCACCTACAAATGTGAACTGACGTTCAAAAATAAAACATTTGAAAACGGACCATTTTCCACATTTCTGAAGCATGACGTAATGGGGGGGTGTTATCTCTTTTGTCGAAAATCAGCCGTTTTTGCTCGAACATTAAATGCCTCCAAATGGTATTTAATTAACTTCCCGGGGTGAAGAAACCCTTTTTGAGAACTCAGAGTGAGTAAATTGGCCATTTTCATGCACTTTTAACCATTCCATAAATCTTGTGTTTTGGGCCCCTGGAAGCATGAAAATCACTTTAAACATGCTAATTTTAGCTCTAACACTGATGATCCACCTACAAATGTGAACTGACGTTCAAAAATAAAACATTTGAAAACGGACCATTTTCCACATTTCTGAAGCATGACGTAATGGGGGGGTGTTATCTCTTTTGTCGAAAATCAGCCGTTTTTGCTCGAACATTAAATGCCTCCAAATGGTATTTAATTAACTTCCCGGGGTGAAGAAACCCTTTTTGAGAACTCAGAGTGAGTAAATTGGCCATTTTCATGCACTTTTAACCATTCCATAAATCTTGTGTTTTGGGCCCCTGGAAGCATGAAAATCACTTTAAACATGCTAATTTTAGCTCTAACACTGATGATCCACCTACAAATGTGAACTGACGTTCAAAAATAAAACATTTGAAAACGGACCATTTTCCACATTTCTGAAGCATGACGTAATGGGGGGGTGTTATCTCTTTTGTCGAAAATCAGCCGTTTTTGCTCGAACATTAAATGCCTCCAAATGGTATTTAATTAACTTCCCGGGGTGAAGAAACCCTTTTTGAGAACTCAGAGTGAGTAAATTGGCCATTTTCATGCACTTTTAACCATTCCATAAATCTTGTGTTTTGGGCCCCTGGAAGCATGAAAATCACTTTAAACATGCTAATTTTAGCTCTAACACTGATGATCCACCTACAAATGTGAACTGACGTTCAAAAATAAAACATTTGAAAACGGACCATTTTCCACATTTCTGAAGCATGACGTAATGGGGGGGTGTTATCTCTTTTGTCGAAAATCAGCCGTTTTTGCTCGAACATTAAATGCCTCCAAATGGTATTTAATTAACTTCCCGAGCCCCTGGAAGCATGAAAATCACTTTAAACATGCTAATTTTAGCTCTAACACTGATGATCCACCTACAAATGTGAACTGACGTTCAAAAATAAAACATTTGAAAACGGACCATTTTCCACATTTCTGAAGCATGACGTAATGGGGGGGTGTTATCTCTTTTGTCGAAAATCAGCCGTTTTTGCTCGAACATTAAATGCCTCCAAATGGTATTTAATTAACTTCCCGGGGTGAAGAAACCCTTTTTGAGAACTCAGA
This sequence comes from Lissotriton vulgaris, assembly GCF_964263255.1. Classification (NCBI taxonomy): domain Eukaryota; kingdom Metazoa; phylum Chordata; class Amphibia; order Caudata; family Salamandridae; genus Lissotriton; species Lissotriton vulgaris. The sequence goes on along the minus strand of NW_028246416.1, from coordinate 5,532 downwards.
GTGAGTAAATTGGCCATTTTCATGCACTTTTAACCATTCCATAAATCTTGTGTTTTGGGCCCCTGGAAGCATGAAAATCACTTTAAACATGCTAATTTTAGCTCTAACACTGATGATCCACCTACAAATGTGAACTGACGTTCAAAAATAAAACATTTGAAAACGGACCATTTTCCACATTTCTGAAGCATGACGTAATGGGGGGGTGTTATCTCTTTTGTCGAAAATCAGCCGTTTTTGCTCGAACATTAAATGCCTCCAAATGGTATTTAATTAACTTCCCGAGCCCCTGGAAGCATGAAAATCACTTTAAACATGCTAATTTTAGCTCTAACACTGATGATTCACCTACAAATGTGAACTGACGTTCAAAAATAAAACATTTGAAAACGGACCATTTTCCACATTTCTGAAGCATGACGTAATGGGGGGGTGTTATTTCTTTTGTCGAAAATCAGCCGTTTTTGCTCGAACATTAAATGCCTCCAAATGGTATTTAATTAACTTCCCGAGCCCCTGGAAGCATGAAAATCACTTTAAACATGCTAATTTTAGCTCTAACACTGATGATCCACCTACAAATGTGAACTGACGTTCAAAAATAAAACATTTGAAAACGGACCATTTTCCACATTTCTGAAGCATGACGTAATGGGGGGGTGTTATCTCTTTTGTCGAAAATCAGCCGTTTTTGCTCGAACATTAAATGCCTCCAAATGGTATTTAATTAACTTCCCGGGGTGAAGAAACCCTTTTTGAGAACTCAGAGTGAGTAAATTGGCCATTTTCATGCACTTTTAACCATTCCATAAATCTTGTGTTTTGGGCCCCTGGAAGCATGAAAATCACTTTAAACATGCTAATTTTAGCTCTAACACTGATGATCCACCTACAAATGTGAACTGACGTTCAAAAATAAAACATTTGAAAACGGACCATTTTCCACATTTCTGAAGCATGACGTAATGGGGGGGTGTTATCTCTTTTGTCGAAAATCAGCCGTTTTTGCTCGAACATTAAATGCCTCCAAATGGTATTTAATTAACTTCCCGGGGTGAAGAAACCCTTTTTGAGAACTCAGAGTGAGTAAATTGGCCATTTTCATGCACTTTTAACCATTCCATAAATCTTGTGTTTTGGGCCCCTGGAAGCATGAAAATCACTTTAAACATGCTAATTTTAGCTCTAACACTGATGATCCACCTACAAATGTGAACTGACGTTCAAAAATAAAACATTTGAAAACGGACCATTTTCCACATTTCTGAAGCATGACGTAATGGGGGGGTGTTATCTCTTTTGTCGAAAATCAGCCGTTTTTGCTCGAACATTAAATGCCTCCAAATGGTATTTAATTAACTTCCCGAGCCCCTGAAAGCATGAAAATCACTTTAAACATGCTAATTTTAGCTCTAACACTGATGATCCACCTACAAATGTGAACTGACGTTCAAAAATAAAACATTTGAAAACGGACCATTTTCCACATTTCTGAAGCATGACGTAATGGGGGGGTGTTATCTCTTTTGTCGAAAATCAGCCGTTTTTGCTCGAACATTAAATGCCTCCAAATGGTATTTAATTAACTTCCCGAGCCCCTGGAAGCATGAAAATCACTTTAAACATGCTAATTTTAGCTCTAATACTGATGATCCACCTACAAATGTGAACTGACGTTCAAAAATAAAACATTTGAAAACGGACCATTTTCCACATTTCTGAAGCATGACGTAATGGGGGGTGTTATCTCTTTTGTCGAAAATCAGCCGTTTTTGCTCGAACATTAAATGCCTCCAAATGGTATTTAATTAACTTCCCGGGGTGAAGAAACCCTTTTTGAGAACTCAGAGTGAGTAAATTGGCCATTTTCATGCACTTTTAACCATTCCATAAATCTTGTGTTTTGGGCCCCTGGAAGCATGAAAATCACTTTAAACATGCTAATTTTAGCTCTAACACTGATGATCCACCTACAAATGTGAACTGACGTTCAAAAATAAAACATTTGAAAACGGACCATTTTCCACATTTCTGAAGCATGACGTAATGGGGGGGTGTTATCTCTTTTGTCGAAAATCAGCCGTTTTTGCTCGAACATTAAATGCCTCCAAATGGTATTTAATTAACTTCCCGAGCCCCTGGAAGCATGAAAATCACTTTAAACATGCTAATTTTAGCTCTAACACTGATGATCCACCTACAAATGTGAACTGACGTTCAAAAATAAAACATTTGAAAACTGACCATTTTCCACATTTCTGAAGCATGACGTAATGGGGGGGTGTTATCTCTTTTGTCGAAAATCAGCCGTTTTTGCTCGAACATTAAATGCCTCCAAATGGTATTTAATTAACTTCCCGGGGTGAAGAAACCCTTTTTGAGAACTCAGAGTGAGTAAATTGGCCATTTTCATGCACTTTTAACCATTCCATAAATCTTGTGTTTTGGGCCCCTGGAAGCATGAAAATCACTTTAAACATGCTAATTTTAGCTCTAACACTGATGATCCACCTACAAATGTGAACTGACGTTCAAAAATAAAACATTTGAAAACGGACCATTTTCCACATTTCTGAAGCATGACGTAATGGGGGGGTGTTATCTCTTTTGTCGAAAATCAGCCGTTTTTGCTCGAACATTAAATGCCTCCAAATGGTATTTAATTAACTTCCCGAGCCCCTGGAAGCATGAAAATCACTTTAAACATGCTAATTTTAGCTCTAACACTGATGATCCACCTACAAATGTGAACTGACGTTCAAAAATAAAACATTTGAAAACGGACCATTTTCCACATTTCTGAAGCATGACGTAATGGGGGGGTGTTATCTCTTTTGTCGAAAATCAGCCGTTTTTGCTCGAACATTAAATGCCTCCAAATGGTATTTAATTAACTTCCCGGGGTGAAGAAACCCTTTTTGAGAACTCAGAGTGAGTAAATTGGCCATTTTCATGCACTTTTAACCATTCCATAAATCTTGTGTTTTGGGCCCCTGGAAGCATGAAAATCACTTTAAACATGCTAATTTTAGCTCTAACACTGATGATCCACCTACAAATGTGAACTGACGTTCAAAAATAAAACATTTGAAAACGGACCCACTTTCCACATTTCTGAAGCATGACGTAATGGGGGGGTGTTATCTCTTTTGTCGAAAATCAGCCGTTTTTGCTCGAACATTAAATGCCTCCAAATGGTATTTAATTAACTTCCCGGGGTGAAGAAACCCTTTTTGAGAACTCAGAGTGAGTAAATTGGCCATTTTCATGCACTTTTAACCATTCCATAAATCTTGTGTTTTGGGCCCCTGGAAGCATGAAAATCACTTTAAACATGCTAATTTTAGCTCTAACACTGATGATCCACCTACAAATGTGAACTGACGTTCAAAAATAAAACATTTGAAAACGGACCATTTTCCACATTTCTGAAGCATGACGTAATGGGGGGGTGTTATCTCTTTTGTCGAAAATCAGCCGTTTTTGCTCGAACATTAAATGCCTCCAAATGGTATTTAATTAACTTCCCGGGGTGAAGAAACCCTTTTTGAGAACTCAGAGTGAGTAAATTGGCCATTTTCATGCACTTTTAACCATTCCATAAATCTTGTGTTTTGGGCCCCTGGAAGCATGAAAATCACTTTAAACATGCTAATTTTAGCTCTAACACTGATGATCCACCTACAAATGTGAACTGACGTTCAAAAATAAAACATTTGAAAACGGACCATTTTCCACATTTCTGAAGCATGACGTAATGGGGGGGTGTTATCTCTTTTGTCGAAAATCAGCCGTTTTTGCTCGAACATTAAATGCCTCCAAATGGTATTTAATTAACTTCCCGGGGTGAAGAAACCCTTTTTGAGAACTCAGAGTGAGTAAATTGGCCATTTTCATGCACTTTTAACCATTCCATAAATCTTGTGTTTTGGGCCCCTGGAAGCATGAAAATCACTTTAAACATGCTAATTTTAGCTCTAACACTGATGATCCACCTACAAATGTGAACTGACGTTCAAAAATAAAACATTTGAAAACGGACCATTTTCCACATTTCTGAAGCATGACGTAATGGGGGGGTGTTATCTCTTTTGTCGAAAATCAGCCGTTTTTGCTCGAACATTAAATGCCTCCAAATGGTATTTAATTAACTTCCCGAGCCCCTGGAAGCATGAAAATCACTTTAAACATGCTAATTTTAGCTCTAACACTGATGATCCACCTACAAATGTGAACTGACGTTCAAAAATAAAACATTTGAAAACGGACCATTTTCCACATTTCTGAAGCATGACGTAATGGGGGGGTGTTATCTCTTTTGTCGAAAATCAGCCGTTTTTGCTCGAACATTAAATGCCTCCAAATGGTATTTAATTAACTTCCCGAGCCCCTGGAAGCATGAAAATCACTTTAAACATGCTAATTTTAGCTCTAACACTGATGATCCACCTACAAATGTGAACTGACGTTCAAAAATAAAACATTTGAAAACGGACCATTTTCCACATTTCTGAAGCATGACGTAATGGGGGGGTGTTATCTCTTTTGTCGAAAATCAGCCGTTTTTGCTCGAACATTAAATGCCTCCAAATGGTATTTAATTAACTTCCCGGGGTGAAGAAACCCTTTTTGAGAACTCAGAGTGAGTAAATTGGCCATTTTCATGCACTTTTAACCATTCCATAAATCTTGTGTTTTGGGCCCCTGGAAGCATGAAAATCACTTTAAACATGCTAATTTTAGCTCTAACACTGATGATCCACCTACAAATGTGAACTGACGTTCAAAAATAAAACATTTGAAAACGGACCATTTTCCACATTTCTGAAGCATGACGTAATGGGGGGGTGTTATCTCTTTTGTCGAAAATCAGCCGTTTTTGCTCGAACATTAAATGCCTCCAAATGGTATTTAATTAACTTCCCGAGCCCCTGGAAGCATGAAAATCACTTTAAACATGCTAATTTTAGCTCTAACACTGATGATCCACCTACAAATGTGAACTGACGTTCAAAAATAAAACATTTGAAAACGGACCATTTTCCACATTTCTGAAGCATGACGTAATGGGGGGGTGTTATCTCTTTTGTCGAAAATCAGCCGTTTTTGCTCGAACATTAAATGTCTCCAAATGGTATTTAATTAACTTCCCGGGGTGAAGAAACCCTTTTTGAGAACTCAGAGTGAGTAAATTGGCCATTTTCATGCACTTTTAACCATTCCATAAATCTTGTGTTTTGGGCCCCTGGAAGCATGAAAATCACTTTAAACATGCTAATTTTAGCTCTAACACTGATGATCCACCTACAAATGTGAACTGACGTTCAAAAATAAAACATTTGAAAACGGACCATTTTCCACATTTCTGAAGCATGACGTAATGGGGGGGTGTTATCTCTTTTGTCGAAAATCAGCCGTTTTTGCTCGAACATTAAATGCCTCCAAATGGTATTTAATTAACTTCCCGGGGTGAAGAAACCCTTTTTGAGAACTCAGAGTGAGTAAATTGGCCATTTTCATGCACTTTTAACC